>NC_142523.1:7030423-7160423 GCF_964205215.1 Stylophora pistillata
GCTAAATGTACCAATTTCTGTTGGAGCCTCCTTGCTTTGTCCATTACAGGCAATAGCGCCACTCTCCAAGGGAAATATTTAAATGCACAAAATATAACTTTGCATGAAAATTGAAGATGCAAAACAGTAGCTTTGGGTTGGGATTTATTACAACATTGAATTTCATAATACATTTGATTTCCCTACAAAACACTTAAGTTCTGTTTTAAATTACAAATGTTAGAATGAAAATTTTGGAAAGATAAAGTTAACTTAAGTGGAAACTGTTAACAGACTTGAACACCAGCTCAGGGAGCTGCCAAGCAAATTAACTCCATGGCCATTTCTTATATGTATTTACATATGGTCTAACACTTTCATGATCAGTTACATTCACATGGATGTACATGACATTGCATTTTAAAACAAAACCATATGTTCTCTGGACATTTCAAGTGAGTGAAAAACAATTCTTTTCATTTCTTTGGCTTTTAGTACAAAACAAGGGAACCAGTTGTTTTTCCCTGCAACCCAAACAACCCTAATCAAGGAACACAAATGCTGGTCATCAAAATATCTGACCTGTTAATTAACAAATGTTTGGAGCTGATATGTGCAATAATTTTCTATAAACAGCTGTCAGCTGCCAAAAAAATTGTTTCATGGCCATTCAATTAAATAGAACAGACCCTATGGGTAAGATTTTCTGAGAGGCTCTCTGGCAGTCTTTGTTCTTAAAAATATTTCCTACGAGGTTGGGTTATACTGATAAGTTGCCTTTTACTCTAAGGAGGGTAATGACTTACTTCATCAATTGGGGGATCTAAAAATAGCGGGGATTAAAATGCAATGGTCCTAAACTTTCCTAAAAACAAATTATGTCCACCGAATGAAACTGTCTGTTCACAACAGAGCTCAACTGATTAGTTTCTGTAAAGACAAGTCAATCGCAAAGTCGTTGAGGTCGTATCGTTGTACGTAAAACGAAACGACTACGCATTCCTTCTTTCTGTTATAACAACACAAGATTGGGGACTTACCTGTTACCACAACGGCAGCTCTCCCATTCAACAGGCTTACTCTTTTCCCTTTATGCATTACAGACTTGTAGACTCGTTTCTTGAGACAGTTTGCGCCTTTCATCCTAACTGGCGAAAACACTTTTTTAGCAGTATTGTTAGAGGACAACGTTAAAACGATTTTGAGGGTAGTTGTCTTCATGTCACCACCATACCCAACCACTAAAACGCAGATATGACGAAAAATGGGCCACGGAATGAATAGCGTTATTGGAGACATCAGCCCAGTGTTCTTTGACCTTGCTAATTTGCTGTAAATCAGATTCCCCATGTGCTTCACGTAGGAATCGACGACGGGGCCAACTAGTTCGATTTTATTGAGCATTCGTTCCTCCATAACGCCATTTAAGCCACGCATTCCATAGTTTGGCTTCCTTTTTGCGTTGTGGACCATTTGTAGCCATTGCGGTTGGACTGTCGACTTCAATAGAATAACAGACCGGTTCCAAAAACTCTCGTCACGCTCAGTTTGCCCTTTGGTCTCACCCAGATCAATTTTTTTTTTTCCGCCATTTTTTATTCTCAGACGCAAATCCGCTGCTAATTTATGAACCCGCGCAGTTCGAAGAAACTAATCCGCTGTCTACTTATGGAGCCCGCGCTAATGGGAGGAAATCGCCGGCCCAGTAACCAGCATGTGGTTTTCCCGCCATTTCTTTCACGTTTGCGGGTGCGCTTTGCCGTCTCTACGTGTAAGTAAGCTGTTTCGCCTTTGCTGTGTACGTAAGATTTTCTTCACTTTTCCTCTCACAGAGTAAAAGTTGATTGCCGGAAAAAGGGCACAAAACTATTCCTTCTAACTCGTACCAGGCTCCTCTCAAATCCGCCATGACTCAAGCTCACGTGCAGCTAAAGCAGCAAGGTTCATGCAATTTAACGTGGAAGGTGAAAGAGCAATCTGACGTTTGCCGTTTCACGTAAACACGGTGCTAAATCTCTCTTATAGGTTCACGTTACACGTGAAATATGTAAAATAGCGTCAACTTTGCTACTTCAATCCATAATCATTTTATCTAGTAACAGACGGGCCTCTTTAGCTTGTATATTTTGTTTTCCCAATAAAAATCTCAACGTAATTCTCCCCGTGTCTATTGCAAATGATGTGCACAAATAACCTTGAAGAGGAAAGAAAACTGCAAGAAAAAGTTCTCTAGAGCTATATTTGGAAAGCAAATCATGTTTACTAAAGAGTATCATTAACGCGCTAGTCTAAGCTAGCCGAGACAAACATCCCTTTGCTACCATTGCTATGATAAAAATACTGCTTTCTACCATTACCTGTAGAAAGCCTAATTAAAAGCCTAAAAAGTAATTGCAACTATTTACTTTACATTATAAATTGCGAAGAATACAAGTTGAACAGGCGAGGTAATTTACCAGTATATTCTCAGTTACATCGCACACGCAAAGCTGACACATCAATTGTAAGTGGATTAGCCCTGGCCAACGCAAAAACGTATAGTCTGATTGATAGTTAATGGAACACTTTGATTTTAAAGGTTCAAGAGCAATGCCAAGAGCAGTCGAAAAAGATTGTTGAGAAGCTCCAAAGACTCATCACCTCTCCAAGTCCAGCTCTGACACCATCAGCGCCAGCTGCGGATGTCCAGAATGGTTATGCTGATCCAGATATCGACAGTGTCACCATAAACCAACTTGGAAATGAGTATGTATCGGGAGGAAATTTTACTAGGGTCTACTTCTGCTGAGAGCTCGGTATAAAATATAAAATGACCCTTGCAGTGGTATTCACCGAAGTGGAGGTGGCTTGTGGTGGGTAAATATCCGCCGCTAGCCACTGACACCGAGGTAAATAACTGTTCTATTATATACTAAAACAGTGTGATAATATACATGGCACAAAAACACAATTTTTAACTCATTTGTTCCTCCAACGACTACGTTGTTTTCGGGCAAAGCTCCGCGCACGCTGCTTACAGGTGAATAGCAAGGGATATTATTAGTTTTAGTCGCCAATCGGAGCACGCCTTCAACACTATGCACTGTTTTAGCATATACATAAAGATAATAGACCGATTGCAGGCTATAAGGAAAAATCTAAAAAAAAAGCCTGAAAAAAAAAAAAAAAAAAAGACCTTCAGGATTTGAACATACTTAAGAACCCGTTAATTGATTCCGGTGCTCTGACTTTAGCGACTGAGCTTTGAGCCTACGGATGTTAAGAGGCGGTCAGCTGCAGGCAAACGTGTTCCCTTTATAGAGATAGAATGTGACAATGGACTTGAAAAAAATTCATGCTAACGGCAGGAATTGAGGGAAATGAACCATCACCACTTGGATCATTTCGCCATTGCCTATAATTTGCCTCCCCTCCCCCACAGGATTCAAGCCAAAGCTGAAAATGAAATTGTGTGTAGGTTTCTTGCTGTTTTAGTGCAAAAGAACGTCTTAACCGTTAAGTGTTAAAAACTGTTTGTTGTATACCTGCAGGCTTGATTCGCTTTCAATTAGAACCAGAGAGTCAGTCCAAACAGCTCAAAAATACACACAACAGATTGAAAGGTAACATACGTATAATATTTCACTCTTTGGAAAGGCCTTTGTATTTTGCTTTATGTTTTACGTTTGCTTCATGTTGATACGTTTGTATCAAAATTGTTTAACCGATTAAGTACTGCGCCAGTCAAAGGAATACAATTTGTCTTTGATTGGCTGAGACGTTTTGAAAAGCCATAGAAAAGGTCAAGTCAACCAAGATCAACCAGTAATAGATAGGAACAATTTTAAGCTTGATTCGTTGCATTTGAAAGCGAAACATTCAAAACTATAAAACTTGCTATTTTAATTTCTACTTCCTTGACAAAAATCTGTCATCGACGACACTCATAAAAGCTTAATAAATCCCTGAATTTTCTTTTTATTGCGGCTTAGCTTTCCTCCTTAAGTTAAAGATCATAAAAATTTCGGGACAACCAGAAAAAAAAACGGGTCATTTCCGACCAAAGAATAAATTATCAAGAAAAGGCGACCCTAACTTCGAACTGATTGAAATTTAATTTTCAAGCTCTAACAATAGCTTTGCCTAAAACCTCATTTGAATCGAGTATGAATACCTTCTTCTTAAAGCATTTCAAAACAAGTTTATGTCATACCCGTTCTTTTCTAGTTGAAATACAACTGCTCGAGCCTGCGTTAACGAATATCGTTTCTGAAATTTATCTGACACGTTTAAAAATTAAAAAAAAAAAACAAACAAACACAAACCTACAACGCCTCAGGGTTTTTCGATGTTTACCAAGTAGATATGCAAATAAAACGGGCGGTCAAAGAAGCCGCTCTTTGAAAAATTGTATAATTATTATCAAATGACGCATTTTATCAGAGGATAATTCAGGATTATTTCTAGCCCTCTGTAAAAAGGTACATCTAAAAACACTGCAAATCGACTGCAGATAAGTTTAGATGGAAAATGTCCAGCAATGGGAAATGTTTTCTAATTTTATCTCTTCATTCGTCTCCAGAAATGATTGTCAGCGAGCTTTCGTTAAAGCCAAGAGCCTCCAATAAGTCACCAACAGTTGCACTTTCCTTTAATATTTCATTAAGAAGCGTATCTCTTTTCAAAGGAACTGTAGATGAACCGTCAGGCGAGAATTTGCTCAACACGTCTTCGTTGAACAGTGATGCTTTCCCATATATCTTATGCGGTAGAGATTCGGGGAATTTGTTGTGCCAGGAGAAGTCGTCGTTTATCGACGTCTTGCACTCGTCTGGATAATCTAAGAAATGACCAAGCTGGTAATCTTTCCCGTTATCGCTGGAGATCGGGACAATTAACACTGATGGCAAGTAATCGAGACCCAAATGAACCTGAAGAAGCTTTGCGTACAGCAAGCCATGGTGTAGATTCGGCCCAAATGTGTCCTTCGATTGCCAGAAATTCAGCAGATCGCGCGTAGTTTTCCAATCAACCACGACATACTCATTCCTCTCTTTCTGTTTGTTGCGCCAACAGCCGATTGCGGTAGCGTCTCCTTGCCAGAAATATACTTCAGGGGACAGTTCACCTGTACTATTCATGTATCCGTACAAATGGAAATCACTTTCTAATAGTTCTATACCCATATCATCTTTCAGTGTTTTTATTAACGATGCGGCTGCCTTTTTTTCATCAGCGGAATACTTTGTAGTCTTCTCTCCCCTTATTGAGTCTTTGAGAAGTTTGTGCCATTTATTGCCGAGAACGTTGTCGTATGGTGGACCTGCGGGGCCAGCTACACGAAGAGATCCGGACCTCTGTTCCATATGGTCTTTAAAGCTATCTTTCACTTTCTTGCTCATCTGAAACAAAAGGGCGAGTAGTTATTAGAAGAAACACCACATAATGTGAAAAATTCTGATTAAAATGACCCTTCCGGTTTAGTGTTACGGGCCAAGAAGTTAATTTCTAAAGGAATTTGTCCGCAGTTCGAGTTCCATGGCATGCAACGCGAAGGATTATTATTCCTACTCTTTCTATTCAGACGGGAGACTAGTCCGGTGATAAGAAACAACCTATTGCATTTAAACACAAATTATAGGAATCCTTAAACTCGACCATACCCTGGGAAAGTGCCTAATCATCTTCCAGTCGCTATCGTCTGATGGGTTTAGGATCTTGATGTCGATTGGCTTGGGTTTGTCGTCCTCTATTTGCTTCCTCAGCTTTTGCAACTCTTTTTTCAAAGAGCTGGACGATGTCATTTTCAATTTTCTTCAATGTAATTTTGCCAGAATTAAAGCCAAATGCTTCACTAGAGGTTGGTCCCTCTCTTGATGCGATAAGTGATGAGGAAGTAAAATGCTAGAGGTGAAGAGACTAGGGCGAGACAAGATAATGACATGTTTAGACTACTTCCTGCTCAAATCAAAAGCTCTTCGCTAATTATCAAGAGCGGCCTGAGCCGAGTTGGGCGTCTGCTGCTGCTGATAGTAGACTAATTTTCCATCATAACTGGGTCATCGATGAGTTCGCTCTCGTCTTGATAGCCATAGAAAAGACCAAACTGAGCATTAAACTTGCTTATGTCGGAGATGAGGACAATTAATAGAGAGATTTAGCGCCGCGTTTATGTGAAACATGAACGGCAAGAGTGACCACGTGACCTGATTTTCCCGCCATTTTTTTCACGTTTTCGGGTGCGCTTTGCCGTCTCTACGTGTAAGTAAGCTGTTTCGCCTTTGCTGTGTACGTAAGATTTTCTTCACTTTTCCTCTCACAGAGTAAAAGTTGATTGCGGGAAAAAGGGCACAAAACTATTCCTTCTAACTCGTACAAGGGTCCCCTCAAATCCGCCATGACTCAAGCTCACGTGCAGCTAAAGTAGCAAGGTTCATGCAATTTAACGTGGAAGGTGAAAGAGCAATCCGACGTTTGCCGTTTCACGTAAACACGGTGCTAAATCTCTCTTCTAGGTTCACGTTACACGTGAAATATGTAAAATAGCGTGAACTTTGCTACTTCAATCCATAATCATTTTATCTAGTAACAGACGGGCCTCTTTAGCTTGTATATTTTGTTTTCCCAATAAAAATCTCAACGTAATTCTCCCCGTGTCTATTGCAAATGATGTGCACAAATAACCTTGAAGAGGAAAGAAAACTGCAAGAAAAAGTTCTCTAGAGCTATATTTGGAAAGCAAATCATGTTTTCTAAAGAGTATCATTAACGCGCTAGTCTAAGCTAGCCGAGACAAACATCCCTTTGCTACCATTGCTATGATAAAAATACTGCTTTCTACCATTACCTGTAGAAAGCCTAATTAAAACCCTAAAAAGTAATTGCAACTATTTACTTTACATTATAAATTGCGAAGAATACAAGTTGAACAGGCGAGGTAATTTATCAGTATATTCTCAGTTACATCGCACTCGCAAAGTCGTTTCTTTTAAATCGCCCAGTGGCTGCAGTCTAATACATAGACCATCGAGTCACACTTTGATGAAAATCTAAATTTTCCTTCTCCATCCTCAGCCATTGTTTCAATTTTAGTT
This sequence comes from Stylophora pistillata, assembly GCF_964205215.1. Classification (NCBI taxonomy): domain Eukaryota; kingdom Metazoa; phylum Cnidaria; class Anthozoa; order Scleractinia; family Pocilloporidae; genus Stylophora; species Stylophora pistillata. The sequence continues at coordinate 7,037,476 of NC_142523.1, forward strand.
GTTTAGCAGTCCTCCTTAACGTAAAGATCATAAGCTTTGCACGTGCGAGTCACGAAAACTTGAAATTTCGGAACAAGGCATATGAAAAAAAAAAACAAACAAAACAGGTTATTTCCGAACAAAGAGTAAAGGTGGCCCAAATTTCGAACTGATTGAAATTTCATTTCCAAGCTCTAACAATAGCTTCACCTAATAAAAACTCATTGGAAAACAAGCTGCAGGTACGAAAGCTTTAATTAGAGAACCACCTATGGTGTAACGAAAAGCAGAGATAATCGTTGGATATCATTGGTTCTTGGCGTCTCTGAGAATGAATATTAAATGAACCAAGATAAACATTGAGGGAAATTTCAAATTCATGTGATAATACGAGTAAGTATACCTTCTTCGTTAAAAATTTAAAAAATGCTACGTTATGCCCGTTTTTTTCCATTTGAAATGCAATTGCAGGAGACTTCGTTGACGAATATCGTTTCTGAAATTAATCTAACACGATGAAACATAAAAAAATAAGCAAACAAGCCTGAAACGCGTCAGAGATTTTTAATGTTTAATAGGTAGATATGCAAATAACGCTGTCGGTCATTTGAAGCTGCTCTTTGAAAAAATTGTATAACTATTACCGAATAACGCCTTTAATCAGAGGTTAATTCAGAACAATTTCTAACCCTCTGTAAAAAGTTAAATTTAATCGCACTGCAAATTGTCTAAACATAAGGTTAAGCGGGGAATGTCTTGCAATGGGAAATGTTTTCTGATTTTATAGCTTCATTGGCCTCTAGAAATGATTGTTAGCAAGCTTGCTTATAGCCAAGGGCCTCCAATTAATCACCAACAGTTGTGCTTTCGTATAAAATATATTTAAGAGGCACATCTTCTTTTAGCAGAAACTGCACCGTAAAACACGTTCCCGTTGAACAGGGATACTTTCCCATATATCTTAGGTGATATAGATTCAGGTATTTTAAGTATACCAAGCGACGTCGTTTATCCTCTTCTTGCACTCGTGTGCATAATCAAAGAAATGACCGAACTGAACATCTTTTCCGTTATCGCTGGAGATGGAGACAATTAACACCGATGGCAAGTAATCGAGATTCAAATGAATAAATGTTTTCGAGGAGTCCCAGAAACTCGGCAGATCTTGCGTAACTTTCCAGTCAACGATGACGTACTCAAACCTCTTCCTCTTTTTGTTGTACCACAAGCCGATTGCATCAGCGTTTCCTTGCCAGTAGTATACTTCCGAGGACAGTCCACTTTTACTTTTCATGTATCCGTTCAAAGGGAATTCACTTTCTATTGGGTTTATATTCATTTTATCCTCCAGTATTTCAAATAACGATTCGGCTGCCGCTACATCTTGATCCTCCTACTCTGTCATCTCCTCTCCCTTTATTGATTCCTTCAGAAGGTCGTGCCAGGCAGTGCCGAGAGCGGTGTAACATGGTGCAATTGTGGGTCCAGCTTCAGCCAGAACTGCGACTTTTATTTGCAAATCGTTTCTAAAGCTATCTTTGATAGTCTCATTTATCTGAAATAAAGGGCGAGTAGCTATTAGAAGCAACGCCACATTATGTTAAAAGTTCTGATTGAATGACCCTTTAAGGTTTAGTCTCACGGGCCAATAACTTATTTTCTAAAGGAATTTGTCCGCAGTTCGAGTTCCATAGCATGCAAAGCGAAGGATTATTATTGCTACGAATATCTGAACTTGTGGTTCTTTCACTCTTTACTACATATGCATTCAAATTAGCCTGGTACTGCACGGCATCACCAGAAATTTGCTAAATGAAAGGGCGGGAAACTAGTCGGGCCATCGGAAACAGCCCCTTGCGTTTTTAAAAATACAAATTATGCTATAATTCCTAAGGAATCATTAGATTCGATCATACCCTGTCAAAGTACTTGATCTTTTTCAAATGGCTTTCAGTTGATGGTTGTAGGATCTCCACATCGTCTAGCGTGCTAGGTTTGTTTACCTCAGTTTTCTTCCTCAGGTTTTTTAATCTCCTTTCGGACGACGTCTGAGAGATATCTAGTGACGCAAACAAATCTGACAAGCTCATTTTCTATTTTCTTCAACGTAATTTTGTCAAAATTAGAACCAAATGCTTCACCAGAAGTCGGTCTCTCTTTTGATGCGAAAAGCGATGACAATGTGAAATGAGAGAGGTGAAGAGACTTGTGCGAGACAAGATAATGACATGTTTAGACTACTTCCTGCTTGAAATCAAACGCTCTTTGTTAATCATCCACGCGTAGCTTGAGTTCAGCTGCAAAGGAGACTAGCATATCATTATAAGTGGGTTATTCATGGCTTTGGTGTCGTGTAGATAAGGCCCCCATTTATTTGGTCTTGGGTACCCGAGACAACCCAACCCCCGAGTTACCCTTGGCGAGCCAACTTTTCAGTTATTTCTTTACAAAATTCAGCCGCCCGTTTATGAGGTTGTGAACTGGTCTAGGGGAGGGGAGATAACTCGGGGGGTGGGTGGGTGGGGGGGGGGTTGGGCGAGCGAGTTGTCTCACCTTGGTAGGTAGAGAACCCTGGCAGGCGGGACAACTTTTTTTCATGTAAACACCTTGTCTCGCCCACCCGAGACGAGACAACTCGAACAGGAAATGCGTGCGCACGCTATGACCAGAGCACGTGCGTATTGCAGCTATTCTTTTCCAATCGTTCGCACTCTGTCGGATATATAACCTGGTCTGGCTGAACGAGGGTTAGCAGATGACAAATTTCATGTAAACGTTCAGTAGAGTTGTCTTGTGAGGAGTAGGCTTAGCCACAAGTTACTCGGTAACTTTTCGGCAAATTTTGAGATTTTCAGCAACTTTTTAGAATTTTGGCAACTTTTAGAATTTTCGGCAACTCTGGGCTTTCTGAGGTTCTTTGAAGCCACTTTCTTCACGTTTTGAGCCACATTAGTCAGTTTTCGATAGACATTTATTCAATTTATTCTAAAATACAATAATTAGCCCCCCCCCCCTCCCATGGGTTGATTTTTGTGATGACTTTTCACGAGGTCAGCGGTATCACGTTGCACGTTTTTCAAGATGGCGGACAATTATAGTGACTATTTGTTGATCAAGTGAAATGGAAAGAACCTCTGATATTATCTTTGGACTTTGACAAATAAAGTTTTGATAAAAAGCAATGTGCGAATTTTTAATCTTTAGCACCCAAAAAAGGTACAAAAAGCAGAAACATTTTGGCAACTTTTCGGCAACTTTTTGGAAATTCAGCAACTTTTCGGCAACTTTTTGGCAACTTTTAGACTCTTTTATCGGCAACTTTTTTGGGATTCATCGGCAACTTGTGGCTAGGCCTAGTAGGGAGAGTTGTCTCGGGTACCCGAGACAACCCTCCCTACCCTCCCTCGGGTACCCGAGACAACCCTCCCTACCCTCCCTCGGGTACCCGAGACCATATGAATGAGGACTTATACTGGTGGCGCGGGGTAAATCAAGTGGGGAACTCGGGTTAGTTTTTTTCTGTTGTGTCGCCGGCCTCTCGGAGCCCTTACCCCATCATAGACTATTTTTTGTGACAAACTATAAACCCATTTCAGACCGAAAATTCCTTATTTCCGGAATTTTCATACTCCTGAAGCCCCGAAAATGTGAGTCTCTATTCGAGTAACTTAAATGAAAATGCAATCCTGTCATAGTCAGTCCAGTCGTGAAAATACGACCCTATCCAGCGGCACATCCCATTAGCCTATTCCTGGGAAGCAACCCCCCGCCCCCCGCCCCTCAAGGGGAGTCAAGCCCCGGTGTAAGTACTTTGTAACAATGTTCGAAGAATCCCGGAATTTCAGTAGATCACATTTAGTCTTTTAAGTTAACAAGGGCATAGTTATTGTTGCATCGCTACCCCTCGTCGAAGTATCAACCGATTGCATCAGCGTCTACTCTCCATATACTTCGGATGACAAGCAGTTTTCACTCATCATGTAGCCATTCTGATTCTAGTAAATAATGATAAAGAAAAAAAAAAAGAGTAACGCAATGAATAAACAAGAGCCTGCATATGGTGCGGAGTTATGCGCGAATATTTGTTCGCGGACATGATCAGTCCTGATAAGAGAACAGTTTTCGTGCACAAAGCCCGAGGAAAACTCTTAGCTTCGAGGAGCAGATAACTTCTTACAACAAATTTACGAGCATACTTTCGTGACAAATGGAAGCGAGTGTATCTATTATTCTCCAGATATTTTTGTAACGCGCGGGTGAAATGTTAATTAACGAACAATTTATTGTCTACTACGTAGAATGTTCCCTTTTCGATGTTCTTAGGCACGATTTAATGAACAAACAAACATCTTATATTCTGTAACAACAGCTGAACGCTCTCTCGTATTAGATAAAATTTTTAATGAAAACTTTTATCGACATGGATGCAAGGTTCCAATTCGGAAATATCACTTGGGGTATTTCACCGAATAGTCCCAATGTTAGCTAAGGTATATTACGCACGTGATGCGTTTAGACCAATCGCACCCGAGCAACCGAGCAAAAATATTTATTGGGTTGTAATTACCAAATAGTCTTCCAAGTTAAGCAAGTCAGTGTTAAATAAAATCCACAGAAGACATGCATTCTTTTACAGACGTCTTCAGTGAAAACATACTGGGGTTTTTATACTCATCACTACTTGGTAAAAATGTCTCAGAAATAATGAAAGGCCGGGTACATCGTCTTCGCAGGCCGGCAATTTGAATTACATTAAGAATGTTGGAGAACAAAAATCATGCTCGTGGCCTCTCATGCATGCATATGCATGTAGTAGAATAAATGAACGCTAACGCACATCAATTGATTGTTAATTTTATTTAATCAAACTAACTTTCAAACCGATAACAACATTAAATGCGGTAAGTCAATTGTTGAAGCTTATAAACTAGAAAACGTTTTTCCTACAACATGCACGCCAGCGATAAAAAAAAATTCGAAAAGAGTGAGTCATTTACTAAAAAACACTGTTTAAGATGTACTCAGTTCTTTTGATGCTTATCTAATCCTTTACTAAGGCTTTTCTAAGTCTCCATAACGATCATTATTGCAATTCTCTAAAAAATAAATTTTCAAGAAAAGTCGCCTAAGAAAAATCACGGGCCCTGAATAGAAACAACAAATGAATCGTTTTAAACACTGTTAAAGATGTTTCACTCAGTTTCCTTTCCTTTTGAACGTAAATAGAATCAAGGTTTGGAGTCTTGATCTCCTGCCATACAATAAGTATTATATATCAAAATAAAAGTAGCTAATAACTTCATGACTTAAATTTTTTGCGCTCTACAATTTCAGTTTGCTGTCGACTTACGATGCTAAGTCACTGCATTACCTTTGTAAAACGTTATTCGGTAAAAGACAATTATATAAAAAGCTATTATGCGAATATTTTGAAGTAGCAAATGACTCATTTTAAGCAATGTTAAAGATGTACTCAGTCAAACTGGCCAAATTGAACAGATATAGTCATATAAAAGGAAAATGTTCAAAACTTTAAAACTTCTCATCTGAGTTTCTACATCCTTGACAAAAGTTTTTCTCATTGATGATCCTCATAAAAGCTGGACGAATCACTGAGTTTCTATTAATTTGGCTTAGTTATTTCAGTCAGTCAACACGTTTCGGTAAGATGTGGAACAAATCCATGAACCTTTTGACAATTAGCGCCACAGTTTCTTTAAAATCATCTTTTCTACTTGAAATGTCCACTTGGTAGATAGCTCTTGATTAAGGAACTTCCTGACTTGTAATGGGCAGCTTTTTCATCTCAGTTTTTCTCCACTGCCTGTGCAATGGCTGACAGCATATTTTTGGCAAGTTTACCTTTACATTCTTCTTGTATAGTCTTCTTCTGTTTCTCCAACCATTCGTCCACGTAGTTGCGGTCTGTGCCCTCTGTAGGCATAGCATCGAAGTCAGTCTTGACCTCCGGTAACGCTGCATAAAACACTTGGCAAATAGACTTCATATCCCTGGCCTCTACCTTCATTACTTTGAAGAAGATAAATTGTGGGTCGCCCTCGCTCTTTTTGGCGCTATTTTCGAACTTTTGCAGTTCATGTTCCATAACAGAGAAAAAGCCAGCTGCTTTAGAAATTCCATCAATGAAGGCTTCAAAGGCAGGAACGAGGGTTTTTTCCACTATCAAGGCGGCTGCCTCTTGAATCTGGGCTTGCTCTCCTGCAGCAGTGGCTTCTGCCAAATCTTTATCACCAGAGGCGTTTAATATGGGGCCGGCAATCGCACCAACGACCGGGATGAAGGAAAGTGCCGTCGCCCAAGAGCGTTTAGTACCTGCCTCTTTCTCAAGCGCTGCCTTCTTCTTTTCAAATTTTGACGCAAGATTTGCTATTTTTCTCACCAGAATACCAGCTTGGTCTCTTCTCTTCTTAAGGGGTACCAAAATATCGTGATGCAGTTTCAAGAGCGTCATACAGAGTTTCTTGTACTCAGCAGCTTCCTTGCGGATCGTTGGTATACTTTCACACCACTCATCGAACGTCAGAGCGTCAAAGTAATCAAAGAATGCACTGATGGATGTGACAAACTCGGCTGTTATAGGAAGAATACCCTCAATATACACCATTGCATCATTCCTAGTGTCGTCGCGGAGTTTTCTGAACTCCTTGGCAACTTCTTCGTCAGTGCCCACCGCTTTTTCGGCGTAGAGGGACCTCATGGAAAGGGAAAACAGTCTCATATCGACAGACATGCCCTTCACTTTCTGCCGCAGCTCGTCGACTTCCTTCTTTGTTTTTTTCTCCATGGCATTCATCTGCGAGTAGCAAATTGATCGCTCTTTAAAACCTATTTGCGGTAAGGTACTCCTTGAGTATCAACGTATAGAATATATGCCCCCAAGTTATTTACTAAGAAGGAGGTAAGTTATTTTTTTCCGACAACTTATGCGCAAGATTTCTCACGACCTAATTAAGAGCGCCTTTACAAAAATAATCCTGGAATGATTCGTAAATTCTTCCATGGGATTACCATACATTTATATTCAAACTGAAAAAAATTAATTAAATGTTACTTCAAGGTAAAACCCTTGAGTCAGTGAGGTTCTGAAAATTCATCTCAAGTTTGCAGGATAAATGAGTAAGATCAGATGTTACTCACTTCTGAGGGTAAATTCTGATGACAAAGGGCAGTCTCACTGGTGAAGGTTTTTGGAAACAAGTGAGAGAAAACAGACGGTTTACCACAAAATTGAAAAGAAGAAACCATCGGCGATTAGAAAACAAAGCAACCTATTGGACGTACGTCCCTTGTGTAAAGGAAACAGATAAGAAGGATCATAAAATCATAGTTAGTCCCCTCTACTTACTATAATAAAACGAGCTACAGGAAAGCATTTTGGTTCACCTTGACACTGAGGTTTAAACTTGAAAGGCGAAAAAATCGCTGAATCTTCTGGGCTAGCTGAATAGCGTAGTCTGTGAAGCTCTGATGCAACTGATTCACATAGAAACTGTTCAGCTGTTTTATAGAGCTAGAAAAGAAAGCCGGCAGAGAGCCAGTATCATAAAACGTTTTTTTGCCGTTCAGGAATGGACATGTGCTCTACGAAGCTGGAATTGATATTTTTATCTGGGAAACACTTTGAAAAATATATTTATAATCCCTTAAGCTTTAAAAGATGGTTTTTAAAAAAAACAAAACAAAACAAAAAACAAAGGCTCAAAGCTGATGGTTATTGCGTGTACTGTACATCGTTTTATGAATAAAAAAATCCGTTATCTGATGGTTCTGCTCCGCAGTGTTATTATGTATACATTTTCATTTTCAAGAGATGGAACGTATATCATTTTCAAGAGATGGAACGTATATCATTTTCAAGAGATGGAACGTATATCATTTTCAAGAGACAATATGGCGGACGGTCACGTTTTTAGAGCTCTTAGATACTGGATCATTCTGCTTTATTTCTACGTTTGTTTCTCTGGTGCACTCCTTCCCAAGACTAACCTGACCTCGATATATCTGGTGATACTCTTCTCTTCATTTCTCACGGTCTGACGACAGTGAAAATTCAACATTTTAACCATCGGTCACCGAGCTCGCAACATGCAAAGAATCTCCAGCTGCCGAATTCAAGACTTCTACTCCTTGGATGCCGTTTTACGATTAATTCCTCTCTTTCCTTACTACTTATTCGTCTCGCAAATGATGTTGAACTTCAACCTGGTCCTGTTGGCTCCTCTAGTTCACATGACATCCTGTCTGATCTTCGGGATTTGTCAACGAAAAATGGGCTTAAAATTATTCATCAAAATATCAGAGGCCTCGTGGCGAATAAGGATAGTCTATGCCAAATGATCGATGATTCCAAGCATATAGACATCATATCCCTCAGTGAGACTCGTCTATCGGACAGTGAAGAGGCTCAAGTTCAACTGGATGGCTATACGTTCATTAATAGACCGAGGAAAACAGGCAAAGGTGGAGGTGTGGGAGTTTATATCTCCTCTTCTGTCCCCTTTCATAGAAGACTAGACCTGGAACGCGATGGGATCGAATGTATCTGGATGGAAATTCTATTTCCAAAATCTAAGGGTATCCTTATTGGTTTTATTTATCGCCCCCCGAGTTCTTCAAAGTATCTTTGTGCAGATTTTGAAAATAAACTGGAGTCGATGCTTTCTGCTGTATCATCTGAAAACAAAGAATGCATTTTGACAGGCGATATCAACTGCAATTATTTGGTAAGCTCAGACAACAAAGAACTGAAGGCAATGCTATTGTCTTTTGGCCTTAAACAGCTAATCAAGGATCCCACGAGGGTAACGCAAGATTCAAAAACACTGCTAGATGTGATTTACACAAATCGCCCTCAGAATGTTTATAGTGTTAAAACCATTCCCGCCGGCTTAAGTGACCATGATATGATTGGTTGTGTCCGGAAGCTGCATAACCATAAATTCCAGCCAAGAACCATCACCTGTCGAAACTATGCTAATTATGATCCTATATCCTTTTGCAATGATTTACGGTCCAATAGTCTCACACCTGTCTTTAAATCCTCCTGTGTTAATGAAGCATGGTCTTTTTTGAAAGCCATTCTGAAAAAATGTATTGATAAGCATGCGCCAGCTATAAAGAAGAGGATCAAAGGGAAACTCTGCCCATGGCTTACACAGAAGGTAAAGCAAGAAATGAATACCAAAGATCAGCTTTTGAGAAAAGCGAGAAAGACAAATCGTGAAATTGACTGGTCTTCGTACAAGCGCCAACGAAACAAAGTTAACGGTATGGTAAAAATTGCAAAAGCAGGTATCACCGTGAACTCTTAGAGGAGACTGTGGGTTCACCTAACAAATTTTGGTCAGCTATTAAAAAACTATACCCTACAAAGTCTACAAAGGAACCAGGAGCAGCTTTTCTCGTTAATGGAGCAGTAGAAACCGACAAAGAGGTTATTGCAAATTCGTTCTGCAAATTCTTCACTGATGTTGCGGGATCTCTAAAAAGAAAGATCTTCCCTCTTTGTAATTTTGTCTGGAAAAGGCCCCTTACACTCAGCAGCCGCTAGAGAACTTTGAGTTTAGATCATTCTCGGATAAGGTTGTCTTTAATGCATTAAAGAGCCTTAAGAGAAATAAGTCCTCTGGCCTTGACAACTTTCCTTCTGGAATGTTAAAGGACTCTGCTGATATAATAGCCAAGCCTCTCACGCATATAATTAACCTGTCTCTCGCAACAGGGTCTATACCTACTGACTGGAAAGCGGCTAAAATTGTACCACTTTTTAAATCTGGTTCAATGGCCGAAATCGACAATTATAGGCCTATTTCAATACTTCCTTCAATGTCAAAGATCCTGGAGAAAGTGGTATTTAAGCAGCTGATGGCTCATTTTGAACAGAATGGTCTACTTTCTCATTTTCAGTACGGCTTCCGTCGCATGCGCTCTACTGAACTGGCCGTTACTCATCTAACCGATGTTATCAGAAGAGAAGGTGAGAATGGTAACCTGACAGGCTGTGTTTTCATCGATCTATCAAAGGCGTTTGACACCATCAGTCACTCTGGCCTCCTGAGCAAGCTTTCAACTTACGGAGTTCGTGGAACAGAACTCGCATGGTTCACTGATTACCTTTTCTGCAGATCACAAGTTGTCCAATATAAAGGCGTGCTATCAGAACCTCAACCCATTCTCACAGGTGTTCCTCAGGGAAGTATCCTGGGTCCTATCTTATTCATTATCTTTTTCAACGATGTACATAAACCGCTTCAACACTCGAAGATTATCACTTATGCCGACGATTCAGTCATCTATACCTCTTCTAAAGATATTGATACTATACAGAGAAGCCTTAGCGAGGATATGAATAACCTGTGCGAGTGGTTTAAAGACAACGAACTAATCATTAACCTAAAAAAGGACAAGACGGAGTCTATGTTATTTGGAACAGCTAAAAGAATCAACCTTCAAGACAAGGAACTTTCTGTTAATGGGACACTCATCAATAACACCTCTACCTATAAGTACTTAGGTGTTCACCTTGACTCATCACTAAACCTTGCATCACATTTTGACCGAATCTATAAAAAAGCTGCAACCAGAATTAATCTCTTGCGATCAATTCGTCCTTTGATCGGCCAAAAGTGTGCAGAATCGATCTATAACACTATGATCGCACCTATTTTCACCTATTGCGGAACACTTGGTCTTAGCTTTCCGGATTACCGAAAGGAAATGATAAAGAACATCGAACGACGAGGCTTTAAAGTTATTGGCAATAGTTCTTTTAATCCCCCATCCATGAACAATTTGATCAAGCGTAAAAGCTGTTTGTTTGTTTTCGACTGTCTCCTGAATAATGTTTGCACACCCTTTAAGAACTACTTCGAAAGACTGGTTCATTCTAAGGCCACTAGGAATAACGGTATATCAGTGAAATTACCCAAAGTACGTTTAGAATTTGGTAAAAGAGCTTCTATTACCAAGGAGCAAAGACTTTCAACAACCTGCCTGCTGAACTATGGTCGTTAGATTCGAGACTGAAATTTAAGAACAAATTGCGAGATTATTTTAGTTAAAAATTCGATCTAAACGTGGTTATAGGTATCCTTTTTCAGAGCATTTTATTTTATTGTATGCTTTTCTAGACCTTAAGATCAATGATTATATCTTGTTAGGTTTTATTTTATTTATTTATTTATTATTTTGACAGGACCCCAAGGACAACAGTGTTACACACTGATGGGTTTTCAATCCTGTATAAAAATTCGTTATTATTATTATTATTATTAGATGGAACATATATCATAGACATCTTAACTACTTTTGGCAGGAAACGTGCCGAACATGGAGTCTGCATGTGTTAAGACAAATTGAGATGTGATTCATTTTTACGAAAAGACTGGGGCTCTGACGTCAAGCTTTGCCAAATCGTTCTTGTCTTTCTTGGAATTGCGTGAAACGCCTGGCACAAAAGTACTCGTAAACGCACGGTTTTATATTTATTTACAGCCCAAGGCCCGCTCCTTTGTTACCACGTCTATTTAAGGTAACTCGCTCTCTTTCTTTTTTGCGTCATTATGACGCCACGAAAATGAGGACGTTTTGCTCTCGCCAATGTGGGGTGGGTTCGATTCCTGAACCTGCAGTCGTGTATTATGTAGCTTTTTAATTGGTCTCCATTTCAAATGTTTTTCCTTCAGCTTTATTAACTTTCTCCCTTTCTTGACGGAAACAGCATTCAAAATTCCAATTTAGAGTGCTTTTTTTTCCTTGACCTATCCGTTCCCCATCTGGAAAGGACTTCCAAATTGAGTAGCTAAAATGAATCTTCTGGAAAATGATAGCGGCCATTGTAAAACATCTTAACCTGGACAAAGTTATGAGCCGAAGGGAATTTTCTAAATGGCATCAACATCGCTAGTTCATTAATGAATTTCGTAAATTTGTTCAGCCTAAGCCGTCGTTCTTAAAGACTAATAAGTCCGCATAAGCTCTGAAACCTTTTATTGACCCATGTAATATTACTTGTTATAATGATCACCTGGGTGACATCTTTGCATAGTTTTAGGCTGAACATGCCAGCCTCAATCCTATTAGATGAAAATAAGGATTTCATTTTTTAAGGGTTTACAAAAAGGCAAGTGGATGTACCTTACAAGTCCTCCAGCGACACAATGTCATCATCGTTGCGCAATTGTTCCAATATTTTCATTTTCCATTTTCCATTTTTTTTTCACAAAAAAAGACCTTATGGTGGTTCAAATATTTGCTTATCGCATGATGCAACATATGTTCAAACTTCCATGTCTTAGAGAAGCAATCACTCTCTCTCGTTTTAATGGATGATAGGTTGGTGATCGCTTTAGAGGTAAAGAGATAAGACAAAACACAGAGTACAGAACAGTGACACGAAAGAACAGAGAGGAAGTGAACTGGCAACATGTATCGAAGTACCGTCTGCATGAACACACCAGTCCTGCTTCCGTAGAGCAGCAAACATAGATTCCCTTCTAGTTTTACATATAAATATAGCATTGCGATGAACTCAGTAACACGCTTTAGAGTTAAGTTGGCCTATTAATCTCACTAGTTATCAAACTTTGTTTTATCTATCTTTGGTCAGTCTTTTGTAACTTGTTTCGTGACTCATACGCGCCACAACGTTTAGTCAGATATAAATTGTTAGTCATTTCATTCTTTTGTCGAGACATGTAATAATATTTTGTAAGAAAATAATCACTCCGACAACCAAAGGTCAACTAAAGCGAACACCTGAGTCATTATATTACGCGCTATGTTTGGGCGCAAACCACACTAATCCGTTTTTAGAGCCATCTATTTTAGTCCTAGCAAAAAGGGAAGCAAAGTACTTTACCCACTCTTTTTCTTCAGTCTTGCTCTTGTCTCTACCACTAGTTCATTTTCATTTAAAAACGCATACCTTAAGATTTATACCTTTTCAACTATCACGAGTCCGCACCAGAGAGACCGAAAACACTGGCAGTGAAAGGCGAAAGTACGTGCAATGTTTTCGTCATCCTTTTCAAAAGCCTCCATTTTCACATGTCCATACAAAAACGACGCATTAAAAAAAGATGCATTTAAAAGAGCTCCACAGTTTCCGAAAGTGTTCGTTGTCCTGAGCGTTTTTGGGTATGCTTGTGTCGATGACAGGCAAACAGCATCAAAAAAGGAAGTACGCGCTTACGAAGACACATAAGAATCTTTGTGGCCTTAAACTGCAGGCCGTAACCTGAAACAATATCCCATGATTCGTGAGATAGTTAGCTGAAATGACTTTGCTTCCTCAGTTCTCATATAGGGGAATCCTTGTTTACAACATTTGCCTTATTAGCATAAGCAATTCAGTTTCTGATGGAGCTAAAAATAAGTCAGTTCTGAATATCGAAAGGTCAAAGTACGACTAACTCGGCCAATGAACACGAGCCTGATGCATCGAATGCTTTTTGTGCAACACGGGTTTAAAAACTCAAAATTTTACATAGAATGTATGAGCTCATTAGCGCTTTTGCCACCCAGAAATTTTCCAGTTTTTGATGGACTATTTCTCCTTGAATATTACACCCGAAGAGCTAAAAATTTCACCATGTACTAAGGTTTTCTAGCTCTTTAGCTGCCTGAAGTCAATTTGTATCTAACAAGCTTCCTTCTTTACGCAAAGCTGTATGCAAATGAGCAAAAATGTAAACAATGACGTCAGCATGAATCCGCCTATTGCCAGTGTTAAAATTCAGACTGGGAAATGCGGGAGAAAGCCGAGCTCATGCACCACGATTTAGAGCTTTCTAGAAAGGTTTCGTAAGCACAAACATATACCTAGGGCCCCTAACACGCTGAGCTATTGGAAAAATAAGACAAAAAAACAATTCCTCGAGAAATTTGATCCCCATTCAAGTAAAAGGGGATAAAACATAATTTTAGAAACAAATCAACTTATTGACCAAAACTTGATACAGACCGCTTTAACGATCGTCAAATAAATCGTCTTATCTTTAAATACAAAGTAGCGTAGTAATTTTGTAATTTTCTTTTTGTATACATGTCATTTTCCAAAATTAGAGCCAATTGCTTCAATAACAGTCGGTCTCTCTTTTGATGCGATAAGTAATGACGATGTGAAATGCGAGAGGTAAAGAGACTGGGGCGAGACAAGATAATGACATATTTAGACTACGTCCTGCTCACTGAATCAAAAGCTCTTTGCTGCTTACCCCAAGACCAAACCGGGCATTAACTTTCTTTTGTCCGAGATGGAGACAATTCAGTAGTGGCTTCACGTTTTACGTAAAATAGCGTGAACCTTGCGGCTTTAGCTTGGCGTGAGCTCTCGTCATGGCGGACTTAAAGGCGCCCTTGTGTGACCATCAAGGAATACTTTTGGTGCCTTTTTCCCGGCAATTAACGTCTACTCTGTGGGAAAAAAGGTGAAGAAAATCTTATTTACGCGACAAAAGCAAAACGATTACCTTCCCGTATAAACGGCAAAGTGCAACCGGCTAACATGAAAAAATGGCTGTCACTCGTGCCGTTCGCGTTTCACATAAACGCGGTACTAATACTGTTACTCTAATACTGATGGCGCACGCTAAACCCATGTGATGCTGACCTTTCGAAATCCCTACCCCATTATAGTCTATTCTGAGACAAATCATAAACCCCATCTTAGTAGGACCAAGTAGTTTCTGGAATACGGAATGATGATGTCTAAGGAATCCCAGAATTTCAGTAAATCGCGTTTAGTCTTTTAAGGAAACAAGGACATAGTCATGCTTGCATCGCTACCTCTCGTTGAACTACCAGCCGATTGCATCAGCGTCTCCTCTCCATATACTTCGCGTGACAATTAGTTTCCACTCTTCATGTAGCCATTTTCATTCTAGTTAAAAAATAAAACCATCAACGGAATAAATGAACAAGAGCCTCCGTATGGTGCGAAATTATGCACGGATATCTGTTCGCGGACATTCTCAGTCCGTGAAGTGAACAGTTTTCGAGCACAAAGCTCGAGGAAAACTGATAGCCTCGAGGAGCAGATAATGTCTTAGGACAAATTTACGGACACATTTTCGTGGCAAATGGAGCTAATGTGTTTATTATTCTTCATATATTTTTGCAATGCGCAGGAGAAATGTTTACCGTAAACAATTTATTGTTTGCTGCGTGGAATGCTCGCTTTTCGATGTTTTTAAGCACGGCTCCGTGAACAAACAAACACGTCTCGTCTTCTGTAACAACAGCTAAATGCTCTCTCGTATTGGATAAATTTTTAATGAAAACGTTTATCGACGTGGATGCAAGGTTCCAAAATTCGGGAATATCACTTGGAGCATTTCACCGAATATTTCCCAGCTTTAGCTGGGGCATATCAGGTCACGTGATGCGTTTAGACCAATCGCACCCGAGCAAAGATATTTAATGGGTTGTAAATACCAAACAGTCTTCGAAGTTAAGCAAGTCAATGTCATATAAAATCCACAGAGGACGCGCTTCGTTTTACAGATCGCTTCAGTGGAAACATACTGGGGTTTTCAGACTCACTGCTTGGTAAATATGTTTCTGAAATGATGAAAGGCCGGGTACTTCGTATTCGCAGGCCGGTGATTTGAATTACATTAAGAATGTTGGAACGCTAACGCACATCAATTGATTGTTAATTTTATTTAATCAAAATAACTTTCAAACCGATAACAACATTTAATGCGGTAAGTCAATTATCCAAGCTTATATACCAAAAAACATTTTTCCTACAACACGCCAGCGATAAAAAAGTTTGAAAAGAGTGAGTCATTTATAAAAAACACTGTTTAAGATGTACTCAGTTCTTTTGATGTTATCTAATCCTTTACTAGGGCTTTTCCAAGTCTCCACAACAATCATTACTGCAATTCACCAAAAAGAAATTTTTCATGAAAACTCGCCAAATGAAAATCACGGGCTCTGGATAGAAACAACGAATGAATCGTTTTAAACGCTGTTAAAGATGTTTCAATCCAGCAGTTGCCTTTCCGTTTGAACGTAAATAGAATCAAGGTTTGTTGAAGTCTTGACCTTATGCAATACAATAGCTATCATATATCAAAATAAAAGTAGCTAATGACTTAATAACTTAAATTTTCTACGCTCTACAGTTTCAGTTTGTTGTAGACCGCTTACGACGCTAAGTCACAGCCGCGGCATTACTTTTATAAAACGTTTTAGGGGTAAAAGACAATTATATAAAAAGCTATTATGCGAATATTTTGAAGTAGCAGATGAGTCATTTTAAGCACTGTTAAAGATGTACTCAAACTGGCCAAATTGAACAGATGATAAAAGCAAAATATTCAAAACTTTAAAACTTCTCATCTGAGTTTCTACATCCTTAATAAAAGTCTTTGTCATCAATGATCCTCATAAAAGCTAGATCAATCGCTGAATTTTCTAGTTATTTTGGCCTAGTTATTTTAGTTCGACATGTTTCAGTAAGATGTGGAACGAGTCCATGAACCTTTTGACAATTAGCGCCACAGTTTCTTTAAAATCATCTGTTCTACTTGAAATGTCCACTTGGTAGATAGCTCTTGATTAAGGAACTTCCTGACTTGTAATGGGCAGCTTTTTCATCTCAGTTTTTCTCCACTGCCTGTGCAATGGCTGACAGCATATTTTTGGCAAGTTTACCTTTACATTCTTCTTGTATAGTCTTCTTCTGCTTCTCCAACCATTCGTCCACGTAGTTGCGGTCTGTGCCCTCTGTAGGCATAGCATCGAAGTCAGTCTTCACATCTGGTAATGCTGCGTAAAACACTTGGCAAACAGACTTCATATCCCTGGCTTCCACCTTCATTACTTTGAAGAAGATAAATTTTGGGTCGTCCTCGCTCTTCTTGGCGCTATTTTCGAACTTTTGCAGTTCATGTTCCATAACAGAGAAAAAGCCAGCTGCTTTAGAAATTCCATCAATGAAGGCTTCAAAAGCAGGAACGAGGGTATTTTCCACTATCAAGGCGGCTGCCTCTTGGATCTGGGCTTGCTCTCCTGCAGCAGTGGCTTCTGCCAAATCTTTATCACCACAGGCATGTAATACGGGGCCGGCAATCGCACCAACGGCCGGGACAAAGGAAAGTGCTATCGCCCAAACGCGCTTGGTGCCTCCCTTTTTTTCCAGCGCTTCCTTCTTTCTCTCAAATTCTTCCGCAAGGTTTTTTATTTTGCCCACCAGAATACCAGCTTGGTCTCTACTCTTCTTAAGGGGTACCAAAATGTCTTGATGCAGTTTCAATAGCGTCTTACAGAGTTTCTTGTACTCAGCAGCTTCCTTGTGGATCGTGGATATACTTTCACACCACTCATCAAACGCCAGAGCGTCAAAGTAATCAAAGAATGCACTGATGGATGTGATAAACTCGGTTGTTATAGGAAGAATGCCCTTAATGTACACCATTGCATCATTCCTAGTGTCGTCGCGAAGTTTTCTGAACTCCTTGGCAACTTCTTCGTCAGTGCCCACCGCTTTTTCGGCGTAGAGGGACCTCATGGAGAGGGAAAACATTCTCATATCGACAGACATGCCTTTCACTTCTTGCCGAAGCTCGTCGACTTCCTTCTTTGTTTTTCTCTCCATGGCACTCATCTGCGAGTAACAAAATGATCGCTCTTTAAAACCTATTTGTAACGTACTCCTTCAGTATCAAAGTATAGTTTTTATGCCCCAAGTTATTTTCTAGGAAGCAGGTAGGTCATTTCCTTCCGACAACTTATGCGGAAGATCTCTCACGACCTAAAGTATGAGCGCCTTTACATACAGAATCCTCCAATGATACCTAAATTCTTCCTTGCGATTACCACACATTTATATTCAAACTGAAGAAAATTAATGATTTGATGTTACTTCAAGGTAAAACCCTTGAGTCAGTGAGGTTTTCAAAATTCATCTCAGGTTTGCAGCATAAATTAGTAAGATCAGATGTCACTTCTGAAGGTAAATTCTGATGGCAAAGGGCAGTCTCACTGGTGAAGGTTTTTGGAACAAGTGAGAGAAAACAGAAAGGTTTATCAAAAAATTGAAATGAAGAAACCTTCAGCGATTAGAAAATAAAAGCAGCCTGTTGGACGTATGTCCCTTGTGTAAACGAAAGCAATTTGGTTTACCTTGGCACTGAAGTTTAAACTTGAAAGGCGAAAGAATGGCTGAATCTTCTGGGCTAGCTAAACAGCGTAGTCTTGTGAAGCTCTGATGCAACTGACTCACACAGAGGCAGTTCAACTGTCTTATAGAGCTACAAAAGAAAGACGGCAGTGAGCCAGTATTCTAAAACGTTTCTTTTGCCGTTCATGAATGGACATGTTCTCTATAAAGCTGGAATTGATATTCTAATCTCGGAAACACGTTGAAAAATATGCTTATAATCACTTAAGCTTTAAAATATCGTTTGTTTGTTTGTTTGTTTTTTAAATGGAAGGCTTAAAGCTGATGGCCCGGCATTGCTGTAGTGTATATCGTTTTATGAATAAAAAAAAGCCGTGATCTCGGATGATTGTGCATTGGAGTGTTATTATGTATACATTTTCATTTCAATGATTTTCCAAGAGATAGAATGTATATCATAGACATCTCAATTACTTTTGGCCAGAAACGTGCCGAACATGGAGTCTACATGTGTTAAGACAAATTGAGAAGTGACTTATTTTTACAAAGACTGGGACTCTGACGCCAAGCTTGAAATCTCGCGCGCTAAATCGTTTGCACGTGGGTTCTTGTCTCTCTTGGAATTGCGTGAAACGCCTGGTACAAAAGCACTCGTTAACTGTTGTATTTTTGTTTACAGCCCGCTCCTTTGTTAGTACGTCTATTTAAAGTAACTTGCTCTCTTTCTTTTTTACTTCAGTTGACGCCACGAAAATGAGGACGTTTGGCTCTCGCCAACTTGATGTGGGGTGGGTTCGATTCCTAAACCTGCCGTCGTGTATCATGAGGATTAAATCTTCTGGAAAATGGTAGCGGCCATTGTAAAAAATCCTAACCTGGACAAAGTTATGAGCCGAAATCAATTTTCTAAATGGCATCGACAACGCTTGTTAATTAATAATTTCGTGAATTTGTTCAGCCTAAGCCGTCGTTCTTAAAGACTTATAAGTCTGCATAAGCTCTGAAATTTTTTATTGACCCATGTAATATTACTTGTTACTATGATTACCTGGGTGACACCTTTGCATAGTTTTAGGTTGAACATGCCAGCCTCAATCCTGTTAAATGAAACTATGGATTTTATTTTTGCTAAAGGTTAAAAAAAAGGCAAGTGCATGCGACGCAATGTCGCCATCGTTGCGCAACTGTTCCGATCTTTTATTTCCATTTTTTTGTACAAAAAAAGACCAAACGGTGGTTCAAATATTGCTTATCGCATGATGCAACATATGTTCAAACTTCCATGTCTTAAAGAAGCAATCACTCTCTCTCGTTTTAATGGATGATAGGCTGGTGATCACTTTAGAGGTAAAGAGATAAGACAAAACACAGAACAGTAACATGAAAGAACAGAGAGGAAGTGAAAAACAACACTGATGTACCGAAGTATTGTCTGCAGGGGCACACCAGTTCTGCGTTCATAGAGCAGCAAACATAGATTCCCTTCTAATTTTACAACGGTAAATATATCATTGCGATGAACTCGGTAACACACTTTAGAATTAAGTTGACTTATTAATCTCACTAGTTAGCAAACTTTGGTTTATCTCTATTTTGGTGTTAGCCATTTCATTCTTTTTTCGAGACGTGTAATAATATTTTGTAAGAAAAAACTCGCTCCAACAACCAAAGGTCAACTAAAAGAAACACCTGAGACATTATGTTACGCGATATGTTTGGGCCCAAACCACACTAAGCCGTTTATAGAGCCATCTATTTTAGTCCTAGCAAATTGGTTTGCCCATATATTCTTTCTCCCCGGCTTGCTCTTGTCTGTACCAGTAATACATTTTCATTGAAAAACGCATACCTTCTAATTTATACCTTTTCAACTATCCCGAGTCCACACCAGAACGACCGAAAACGCTGTCAGTGGAGGGAGAAAGTATGTGCAATGTTTTCGCCGGTCACCCTTTCAAAAGCCTCCATTTTCACATGTCTATACAAGAGACGGCCGATTAAAAAAAGCATTTTAAAAACGCTCCACAGTTTGCGCAAGTCTTCGTTTTCATGAACGTTTTAGGGTATGCTTGTGTCGATGACAGGCAAAAACGCATCATCATCAAAAAGGAAGTGCGCCTTTCGAAGACACACAGGAATATTTGCGGCCTTAAACCGTAGACCGTATCTTGAAACAACATCGCATGATCTGTGAGATGATTAGTTCACATGACCTTGGTTCCTCAGTTCAGTCTTATACAGATTGCTTGTATCAAAATTCAATTTCGGAAATGTAATAAAAATCCGAGCTTGTGCGCCATGATTCAGAGCTTTCTAGAGAGGTTTCGCGAGCACAAACATATATCTAGGGCTACAAACAGACATGAGCTATTAGAAAAACAGGACAAAAAACAACTTCTCTAGGAATAAAACATTATTTTAGAGAAAAAAATCTTGTTATCGCTCCAGAATGAATACAGACCGTTTTAAAGATTCTCAAATAAATCGTCTAATATTTAGATAACAGTGGCGTTGCAAGTTTGTGATTTTGTCACATGTTTTCATTACTTTAAAATTTATACTACTTTATAATGTTTTACTTTGTAGCACAAGATATCTAATTTTTATGCCGCGAGAAAGTAAAGGCTATTAATACCACTATTGTTGGGAAAAAAAGATAAAAAGGTATTATTTTTACGCAGGGTAGTCGTTAGAACAAGGTATTCATGCATTCACATGAAGACGATTTTAAAAGCATTCTGGAAGATGTCTTTGCAAGTAAAAACACATGAAACAACAACTTAATGTTGTTGTTGTTGTTGCCGTTTATGGCAAAAGGGACTTGCAGAGAACATGCACTTGCCACTTGATCTTAAGCATTTTTCAAAACCAGGGCTGGTTTTCCAACCCTTAAGTAGATTAAAATGCGTTGATGCCAAGGAGTATTTCTAACCATATTTGGTTTGCGCGTTTTGAAGCTAAGGCCAGGCGGTAAGTCAAGTACTTTGGCTGACTTAAAGACATTTAATAGGCTTAATATAATGTTAACTTGGCAGCAGCTAAATCAATTCCATTAAAACAATCTCACCGTGAATTCATCATATCAAAATGTTTCCTATATGGAGGAAATAAGGCCTGGCAATTGTTCTTCAAGTTTAGACATGTCTCACAAATTGGGACATGATGCGATCGCAAATTTCTTTTCGGCAAGAGCCTCATTCCCGCGTTTTAACAAGTAGCTGGAATCAAGGCTAACTGCTAAAGTTAACTGAAGTAACCAAAATACAGTTTAAGCTATTAAATTGATTTAAACGGCATTTTTAAGTGTGATTTTTTTGTTTCTCGCAGATGAGTGCCATGGAGCAAAAAACAAAGAAGATAGTCGGCGATCTTCAGCAAGGAGTGAGGGGCATGGCTGTCAATATGAGATTTTTCTCTCTCTCCATGAGGTCCCTCTACGCCGAAAAAAGTGTGGGCACTAACGAGGACGTTGCCAAGGAGCTCAGAAAACTCCGCGACGATACTAGGAATGATGCCATGGTGTACATGGAGGGCATTCTTCCTCTGGCAACTGAGTTTGTCACATCCATCAGCTCATTCTTTGATTACTATGACGCTTTGACGTTCGATGAGTGGCGCGAAAATATATCCCTCATCCGCGGGGCAGCTTCTGAGTACCACAAACTCTCTAAGACGCTATTGAAACTGCATGAGGACATTTCAGTGCCCCTTAAGAAGAGAAGAGACCAAGCTGGTATTCTGGTGCAAAAAATGACAGAACTTGCGGCAGACTTTGAGAAGAAGGAGAAAGCAGCACTGCAAAGAAAGGCTGGTAAAAAGCATTTTTGGGGGATGGTAATTTCCTACATCCCGGCCCTTCGTGAGACTGTCGGTACCATATTAAACGCCAGTAGCGATAAAAATCTGGCAGGAGCCACTGCTGCAGGAGAGCATGCCAAGATCCAAGAAGCAGCCGCCCTGGTAGTGAAAGAAACCCTCATTCCTGCATTTGAAGCCTTCATTGACGGAATTTCTAACGCAGCTCGCTTCTTCTCTGTTATGGAACAAAAATTGCAGAAGTTTGAAAACAACGCCAAAAAGAGCGAGGACGACCCACAATTTATCTTCTTCAAAGTAATGAAGGTGGAAGCCAGGGATATGAAGAGTATTTGCCAACAGTTTTATGAAGCCCTACCAGATGTCAAGACTGACTTCCAAGCTTTGCCTATAGAGGGGACAGACCGTAATTACGTGGACGACTGGTTAGAAAAACAGAGGAAGACCATTGAGGAAGAATGTAATGGTAAGCTTGCCACAAGGATCAGTCAAGATCAGTCGTTCGGTCAAGCACATCATTGATGGGCAACTTGTCGACGAATTGAAGGTGAACCAAAATCGGCGTCACCTGTAATATCACGGGCTGAGCTTAGGCCCGAGTCAAAGTCATCCGTTTTTAGAGTGCGGCGAAGGGTATATACGTTACGCGTGATTGAGATGGAATTCCAGTGTTGCGTACGTGCATAAGCAATTTCCATTTCCTCGTAAAAATTGATAGAAAACGTTTTTTCGTACACATAGGCCCGTGCGTAAAAGTTTAAGGTTGTTCAACTTTACTCTACATTCTCGCGACTGCAAGTTACCTAAAACGCACGTAAACGTCTTGACAAAACGTTGAAATGGAAATATGACAGAGTTCCGTCAACGAATGCGTCTATACGCACATAAATCTTCAGCTTAGAGGATGAAGGGGGGTTTATACTTACGCGTCAGGGATCAATAATGGTAATTGAACTGAGTGGAGTGCAAATTGGGTTGAAATCATACGCGTGATTTCAAAATCGAACGAGCGCGCAGCACAAATTCGATTTGAAATCACAACTAGTATTTACGGTTCGAAGATGAATACGTCGAAGTCTCCCGTCTTATTAACTTATTTAATACTTTAGGTTAGCCTCTTTTCGTAATCTTAATATACTAGCTCTGTTTTATGCTTATTCTATTTACCGTATAGTAGTGTTTTCATTATTTATTTAGTCCATCTGTAGATAAATAATATACTTGTAAATTGTCCTTAGATCTCCCCGCCTCGATTAGTTCATAAGCTATTTGCAGGGGAGAAACCAATGTACCTAGCTATACTTTTAATCTTAAAATAAATTGTTGTTGTTGTTGTTATAGTATGATTTCAGACCAAAATTGCATGACACGAGGTCCAATTACCACTTTATTACATCCATTTTGAAATCGCCCAAATACAGGTCTTGGTCAATTCAAATATTTTATTGATGCAGTATTGAGCCGGTTTTTAAATAAAAAGCGGAACCGGAAACGCTTTTACACCTTATTTTGTATGCAAAACAGAAAGACTTAGACGTCATGTGTCAAAAACTCAGTCAAGCGTAAAATGATGCGATTTAGAGCAAAAAATGGTGCGATTCGTGAATAAATCGCACCAATTAGAGCCAATCAGATTACAGGGACCACCAGTGACTTCAGAATGGCTGTACTAAAGGCCAAAATTAATTTGCGACGCGTAAATTTTTCAGAAAGCGTTATTTGTGAAATTCAGTCATGAACCAGCTTGAATCGTGATTTACATCCTGATATATACGTGACCCATGAATTTTTCCTTTCATTTCGTGAGAACTTCAAGATTTCCCTGAAACCTTGAACTCAAGGGAAGAGATTTGACGTCATTCTTTTTAAATAGGTGAAGCGTTTTTTTCTTTTTAATTTCGTGGGTGAAACAGATCAAGACCCTCCTTCGCTGTCCTCCTCTGACGAGACTTCATCATCATCATCATCATAGTTTATTTAATAAAGCAGGTTGAGGGATAGGCAAGACATTACGTCCTGATGTGGACCTGCATCAACTAAACTATCAATTAATAAATACCTAATTAGTGAATAGACCGAAAACGGTATGTAAATAATGACAATTAAAGGAAATAAATATTAATAACAATATGGAGTAAATGTTAAAAGTATTTAAAGTCAACAGATTTGTAGGAAACGCTGCAGGAAGCTTTAGCAAAACTGATAGATTTCAGAATTCTCTTATTTTCCCTGAGTTTTCTCTTGAAGGAAGTTAAGTTTGAACTGTTCTTTATGTTTTCGGGAAGGAGGTTCCAGGATAGTGCAGCTCTGTGCTTAAACGAAGATCTTCCCATTTCTGTTCTTGGTCTATGAACCTTAACTTTTAGGGATTTTCTTAAGTCGTAAGGAGTCTCGGATTTCACTATTAAGTCATTTAGAGGCTCGATGCTATTTCCATGATAGATATTGTACGTAATAACTAAAAGTCTCCTGATGTAAAATGAAACAATAGAGTTCCAGTGTGGAGCGTTCATGATGTCATCACTGTGGATGCTATGGGGTAGGTTGTAAATAATTCTAGTAGCTCTTAAATGAATTCGATCAATATCATCCGTCAAGGTTGAAGAACAAGACCCCCAGACTACAATGCCATACAAAACGCTAGGGATAATAGTTTTATAATAAATGTTTTCTAAGGTTGGTATCGGTAAAAACTTTATCCGATTCAGTACTGCAACTTTGTTGCTGAATGACTTACAAACGTTCTTTATGTGCTCCTGCCATGATAGCTTGCTGTCAATTGTCACCCCAAGACATTTAGATGATGTTTTGTACTCAATAAAGCTATTACCAAAGGCCAAGCGTGGCAGGGGGCCAATAAAGTTCTGGCTAGAAAGTATCAGGGCTTCAGATTTCGATTCGTTGGCGATTAATCTGTTTGATTGACACCAGGTGTACAGCTGGTCTAGTACAGACTGGAGTGTTAAGATGATATCGTCGATGTTGTTTCCAATTGTAAAAATAGTGGTATCATCGGCAAACATAAATAATTCACTACTAGTTATTGATTCTGGAAGATCGTTTACAAATATTGAAAATAATTTTGGCCCTAGTATTGAGCCTTGGGGAACTCCATGTGTGATGGTTTTGTGCTCGGACTGATATCCTGATATTTGGACAAATTGTTTACGTGCCGACATGTAATCGGTAAGCCACGAATGCAAATCGCCAGATATCCCAGTTGCCTTTAGCTTCTCTAGAAGGATGGTATGGTTCACTGTGTCGAATGCTTTTCGAAAGTCAATAAAAAGCATGCCCACTTTTAGGCCCTTGTCCAGCGCATTTTTCCAGGTCTTGTAAAGTGCATACACGTGCCATTTGGTCAAGTGGCTAAGTATTTTGTCAGATCTAAAAAAGACACCTTCCTAAGCTATTACTGCTGATTAACTTCAATTAGATCAGTGATTCTTTAGGTTTGGACTTGTCTTATTCGGCAAGAACCTCAATACCGCAGTTTTATCGGGTAGCCGGAAAATTTTTTTGAGCTATTGTTGGCTTGCGTTCATTGATGTTGCATCACAACCTCGTTGACTGGCCTGAACTTTTCATGAACGACCCCTTAAATCAATAATATATATATAAATATTAACATGAACATATGTTTATTTAAACTGAGAGCGACCTTCACTCGCGTGTCACCAGCTTAAAACCTTTTCTGAAGGGATAACAAAGTCAGGAAAACTGTCTACGTGTTTAACACTCCAGCTGATAAATTTTACAGCTAAGTCAGGTACAGGCCCGTTCACGAAGGTAAACAGGAATATTCTGAAAACTGGCCCACTGCCGCTTTTCTTTCGTAGCTCTATAAAAACTGACGAACAACTTCTATATGAGTCAGTTATTTCCAAGTTTTCACTAACGACACTCTTTCGATCAGAAGATGCAGCCATCGCAACTTTTTTCAAGTTTGGTCTAGTTTATCTTCAATATCAAGGTATGCTAAATTCCTTTCTTGAAAGAATTACCTATAATTTTGATGTCCATCTTTAACGATCTACTTCAATTTGTGTTTTGTGAAAAATGAAGTTAGGTTTTGAAATCACGATTCTTTCTTACATAACGCCTTTCTTGAAAGAATTACCTACGAGAAATTTGTGTCACGGAAAATATTAGATTCTGTTATAGATCATACGGTTAAACTATAAAATTTTACTCCTTGCCTTAAGGACAAGTTTCTCTTTCAAATTCACTTTGTAATTTATGTGCGTACATGCGAATAGCCATAAACACGGATTGAATTTTACTTAAAAGATTATTTATAGTTTCATTTTAGTGGTTGCGCTTCAATGCGGGTGGAAGACTATAAAAACAGGCCGTTAGAGCTCAAAAAAGGTGAACACAACAGCTTGATAGGAGCAACCTCTTCAAGTTCATGGAGGTGAAAACTACAGTAATTGTGGGGAAATTACGGTGCCGCAAGTTCGATTTTTGTTTTCGATTTTCGGTTCTATTTGTCTCATGCAATTCTTATGACTAGAGTGCGTTTGTTCTGATGAGCTTTTCTAAAATCCTAGCTAACTCTGTCGTCATATCTGGTGAACCATAAAGTCCTCTTTCCTTTATCCATTCGGAAGCACCAGGGCTTACAACGATACTATCTCAGACATGGAAGAAGAATCAAAGTCTATGGATGATTTGGAAAATAAGGTGATAGCAGCCAAAGAAATTACGGCACCAGAAGGGTCTATTGTTCTGTACCCCTCAACAGCTGCTAAGAACTCGAAACTATTCAAGTTTAATCAGGTTTGTACTCTTTTCATTAAAAAAATTAATAATATTCATACATACATACATACATACATACATACATAGGTTAATTGACCACTCCCCATAGGGGCTTTTCAGGGCCAACACCCACCCATCCCACCCAGGGGAGGACATCCACCGCATGCACATTAATTTCATGCGTGGGAAATTAACGTCTCCTGTCCCTAACCCTGCAGGAGACAGGGCCTACGGTTTATTCGTCCTTATCCGAGAAGACTAGAATATCTATCCATTTCTTGATTATAGAAAAGTAGCAAATTCTCCTCACTTACTTTAAGACCATGAGTCAGTTGGTCAGGCCGGGGCTAGAGCCCTCGACCTTCCGCAAAACACAATCCGACGCTCTAACCAATTTAGCTAACCGGAAGGCGGTTATAAATAAATATACATGAAAAAGGTACGCGTGTCTGATTGGCTGAGGACGAGTACATTTTTCATGTTACACGAGCGCAAAGTTGTAACACGGGTGCGAATTACAAATAGAGCACATGTGCTGTTAAAATTTCCTCTGTCCTGACTTTCTATATAATGCATTTTTTCATATGATTTATTAACAAGTAACAACATGATTTCTCACGCAATTTGGCGCAAATAAGCACTCGTAATTTTTTCGAATACAACGAGCGGCACTTGAAATCATGCAATTTTATTGCACTCGGAATCGTGTTATTACTTATAATAACTACACAGGTACCGTTAATACTTATAATATCACTTTTTCATTTAAAGAAGGGCCTCCCTATATTTTAAAATTTTTATATTACATATTTAACCATCGATTAAGTTGAATGTATTGGTCCTGTTTATCAAATTCGTCAAACCTTTCTTTTTTACAACCACTGCCGGGCTTACTTCATTAACGCATAAAGGAAATCAATTTATTCTCGGCTTCCACATCGATGGATTCGTGCATGTATAAACCGTCCTTGCTTCAGTTTTTTGGGCTACGAATTTGCGCAATTACTATGATTTGCTTATTTCATTGTTAGCTTATTAAGTGACAATAAGTAGAGCACGCGGGTATAAAGACGACCATCACAAATTGTTCCGGTCACTCTAGGCATTTGCACTTCAAAATGCAAACAGTTTTACCCTGACCGTTTGCGTTGAGTTTCGTGATCAGTAAATTCACCGGTATTCCCTCACGACGAAAACACAAATTGAACGTTATCATTTGCCTGTGAAGCACTGTTAAGAAGTAAGGGGAAAAAATCACCGTCGCGTTCATATTTAGCAAGTCGACCAAACATAGAAAAAAAAAAAAAAAGAATTGACGAATTCGTAATTTTTTATTATAAATTTTATATTGTAGGAAATGGCGATAACCATCGATTGTAGCAAATTAGAGAATAAGTTCACTGGTTACAAAAGTAAGAGCACAAACTATGGAACATCATTGGGAAATCTTTTCACACATTGGATAAAAAATGATGGTGAAGAACCTAAAACGGACGATGAAAAAGCGGTGAATTCATTAATTAAGCGTTTGCAGAAAACGGTAAGCTTCATTAGAAGTGAGGTCCCTTTGAGCGGTTACGTGTTTAAAAAAGGGGAACAATGGCGGGAACTTTATCTCTGGAAAGGAAAGGCAGATGCAATCGGATTGACAAAGGAAGACAGGTTCGTCATTGTTGAATGGAAAGTAACGGAATCAGGCCAGGCATCCGACCACCTTCACCAGGCCTGGGTCTACGCAAAGCTTCTTAAGTTATTTCTTGATCTGGACTACTTGCCTTCAATCCTAATTGTTCTCATAAAAGGTGTAGATGAAGTCGACGCTAGTCTCTTCACGACTTCTGATGATCTTGAGGAAAAGTACAAGTGGTCTGCTGAGAAACCCGACCTTACGAAAGAAATTCAACCGGGGTCCGCTCTGTTCCGCGAAGGCTTGGACGGGGGTAAGGTTGACAAACAAAAACCCTTGCATGATCTCTTCTCTAAAAGTGCTACGTTGGAGGACTTACAAAAGGTTTTTAAGATCCCAGACCTGGAAGTTGTTTCTCAGTAAACACAACAATGCCTAAGGGGAAGAAAAAAAAATCAGTGAAAAGTGACTGTCGATATTGATTTCAAGTGAACGTTTTCGCATCATTTCTAAGAATAATACACGCATCTAGAATAATGTTTATAGCTAGTTTCATCCAGCACTGTTCTAAAAAACCAATCTCCTTGGTTCCTTTTTAATTGTCATGTTTCAATATCATTTGGTGCATACCGCATCAAAGTATGTGATTTCATGACTTATATCTGAATGCTTGAGTATAAATTACCCATTTACTTACATCTGCATAACCCTATTCTCACTTTCGGACGAAAGCCCCGTTCCCTAATGACAGAAAGCTGTAAGTTTTCTTTCGTATCTTAATTTTAGTTTTGCCTTTTATTCTAAACTGGCATCGTGAGGATAGTTGAAACCTCTTCTGCTACGGATTTTGCAAGCAACATTTTTTGTTATCTTTTTATTATTTCAAGGGGAAAAATTGTTCACAACAGAAACATTTTTTGTTTTGAGCACAGAATATGAAACTATTTTTTTTCTTTTTTTTTTAACGAATAGTTAAAAAAGCTTTTTCCACTAACTTTACAAGGTTAACTCCTTATGTGGAGCGTTAGTCAATGGATGGGTGACCTTTAAATTCCTTTTATCTCTTGCTTAATTTATAACTGAACAGGGCAGAAAATAGTTAGTCAATTAATGCAGTTTGGCAATAAGTTTGCCAATCAGACAAAAATTAACGGCCATTTCAAATTTTCTCAAAACCCGATTATACATTTTTGCATTCAAATTGATAAAAGACGGTTTTGAAGTAGCATTGAGTTCATCTTTAACAGTGTTTGAAATAACTCGTTGGTTGTGCAGATCCAAAAAAAATTCCAGAGTGGTGATTTTGGGAAGCTGTGCTCTTGGATGGAAGACACGTTTTAAACTCAAATAGGTCTGCAAACACTGAGTACATCTTTAACAGTGTTTGAAATAACTCGTTGGTTATGCAGATCTAAAAAAAAATGCTAAGAGTGGTGATTTCGGGAAGCTGTGCTCTTGGATGGAAGACACGTTTTAAACTCAAATAGGTCTGGAAACACTGAGTACATCTTTAACAGTGTTTGAAATAACTCGTTGGCCGTGCAGATCCAAAAAAAATGCTATGGGTGGTGATTTTGGGAAGCTGTGCTCTTGGTGGAAGACACATTTTAAACTCAAATAGGTCTGGGACTTAAAAAACATTGAGTACATCTTTAACAGTGTTTAAAATGACTCGTTTGTTGCACATATCCTTCGCAAAAGAAAAATGCTGAGAAAATAACGTGTTTAATAAATGACGGAGCTGTGTAGGAGATACATTTTAAGGAGCTAAAAGAGTACTGAGTGAATCTTTAACAGTGTTTAAAACCACTCATTTGTGTTGCATTTTGACATATTTTAGTAACCATAAAGGACAAGGCGTAATGAAAATAGTATTTTCGTACAAAGTTTTTTTCGATAACATTTGTTTCACATATTTGTGAAGATGCTTGTAAACATAATTTTAGCTCGCATATGTGCACGATCCTTCGCAGTAAAGCACTATTTAAGTTAATTTTAGCTCGATAAAATTAACTTATTCCTTGACGGTGCAAAGAGACGTCTTCAGTGTTCGTTGCAACTTAACGCAACTTTTGTTAGATCCATTCTGTAACTGGCGCCTAAGGGAAGTGTGCTGTTACCGCCGCAGAAGTGTACTTTCTAGCTTTAAACGGATTGGACATTTACGTTGATATTATATGAAGTACTACGTAAGAAGCTTTGTAACCCGGATGAAAGAACATGGTGTTTTTTTGGTCGTTAGAAATATTGGCTTTGTAAAACTGGCAGAACTTTTGGAATAAATTATGGTCAAAAAACACAAATGATGTTGAGCTGAAGTCTCGGCAACACTATACCTATTGGACTGATTTTCTTCCAGGAGAATGAGTATGAGAGAGTATGAGCGTTGAAAATGTGCTTTTTACCTGTGCGGCGCTAATACTTTTGAAAGTAAATATGTATTAATTGTCATTCCTTGAAATGCCAGGCGTGGCGTCAGAAGGTCGATAAAACAAAATTTATGACATTTTTCTCCCAGTGAACGGTCCAGCAGTACGATCGGCATTTTTTTTTCTCAAATAAGATCAGGGCTTGAATAGAGTTAAGTTTCTCATAGCTCAATAACAGTCTATTGAAAATTCGGCCGCTCAACTTGTTCTTAAGTCTAATAAGTTTGCTAACTTTTTAGAAAAACTCTATAGATATTGACCTTTTAAGAATTTTATTTAATGTGCATTTTATAATTTTTCATTTATTTTTAACTAACTATATTGTAAAGTGCCACGGACAATTTTTATTGGATTTCAGGCCTTAAGAAGCACTCCATTTTTATCATGATTATCACTATTATTATGATTATCCTTATTATTATTATTATTATTATTATTATTATTATTATCTTTATTAAGACTCACCGGAAGTGCACCACTACCCCCCCCTCCAGCCCCACAACTTCCTCCGACGACTATCACCAGCTTTGCCAAGAAATCCATGGCAATTTCAAGGCTGATATTTCCGTATCATACATACTTATCAATTTGGCAAGAGATAGTGAGAAAAAGACGTGTAATTCAAAATATGAATAAAACGAGATCAAGCTATCCTTTTAGCATTTATCTTGTACATATATAACATTAAAAAAGTCGTAAAGCCTGCATAGAGATACAGAGTTGAACAACTGGGTTCAGTGAACAGCACAAATCACACCTTCTTCTACTGCTCAGAGTATTATTTTGAATATTGATTGTTAAGCCCTTAAAATGTATAATTTAAATTGCAAATATGGTTACGCCATTTAACATTCATCTAAGTTCAGTCGAAACCTTTGCACGGGGATGGAGCTCACAACTTTGTTTGTTGCTCCTAAGCTTAAATTGCAGATTTGGGTCTGAAAAATCGTTGCCAAATAAGTCTTAGAAAACTCTCGCGTTTTGAAGACGAAGAAACAATGTTGGGTAGTCTTGAGTGCCGTTTTTCTTCAAGTGTAACGATCATCGCACCAAGGTTGCAGCCTGCAATGATGCAACAAATGAGTCAAGCTACGGACACAAAGAAGTCCTGCCTTCGATTACCACACGTAAGTTATCTAGTTTAGTTCTCTTGTACGAAGAAATAATTTAACGACAATTCTGCATGTTCTGAGAGAGCTTCAGCTCACTGGAGGTAATATTCAACCAGTCTTCCAGCCTTCCCTCGTGAATTTTTTAAGACAGAACATTTCTATGTCAGCTTAATGCTGTGAAATGTCTTATAATTTTACTCAACGAAAGACAATTTATAAAACGGATATCGAAATGACAACTTCAAAAGGCTTAGGATTTGGAGACACATATCGCAAAGTTCATAAGCAATGCTAATAACCGATGACATTCTCATGAAGATGAATTCTCAAGAAGTCTTTAATAAGCGCTGCTTTTGAAACCGTAAATCACGAAATTTTAATTGATCGTGTGCACGAGGAGATTGGTATTTCTGACATCGCTCTTGACTGGTTCAGGTCATATCTAAGCAAGGGCAGCGAGTCTCTTGTTCATGGAGCTCTTTCTAAACGCTTCAGTCTGGACTGCGGTGCTCCACAGGGTTCTTACTGGGGCCCCCTGTTATTCATTATCTATACATCTAAGTTGTTTAAAGTAATTGATGGCCAGCTTCCTGTGGCACACTGACCACTACGCTGATGATACACAGCTTTATCTCAGTTTCAAGCCCGACGAGGGACTGTCACAAGAGGAGGCAGTAGCTGCAATGCAGTCTTGCATTAAAAAAATAATAAAATCAGAAACCGGATGATCTATCCAGGGGCATGGGGGCATGGGGGCATGGGGGCATGGGGGCATGGGGGCATGGGGGCATGGGTGCATGGGGCAGAGGTACTATAGATAAAAAGGTTCAGTCTTAGATCAGTTTTTCTAAAAACACTATTTGTTTGACGATGACATCCTAGGGAGTACTCCTGCATTATTGCCATTATTGTGAACAATTGATTGTCCCAGAATCTGACATATTCTGAACTGCCAATCTGAAAGTTTTCAACCTTAAATGGCCTGTACTGGGACTATCCTGGCTCATCTCAAGGTTTTAAAAACCAAAACATACCACAGTAGCTACTCATCCTCGACAATAGTCCATTTCACAGTTGTGTGCTTGGTTGCCAAGCCTTTGAATGGGAGTGAGCCTAGGGTTGACCTTGTTATGATACAAACCTTGCTGCCTTTCAAATGTAAATCACTTTGTTATCATGCTAACTAGATACAGGTCTCTATCACAACAAAGTCACCTTCAGCCTCACTCTGAATCAAAGGCTTGGCAACTAAGTACACAACTGTAAAATGGCCTATTGTGTATACTCTAATCATCCTTTCCCCTCTCCACCCCCAAACATTTTTTTCTACGAAGTGGTCAAATGTTAACGCCATATTAACCATGTAAGTGAAAAACTCCAACTAACTTCTACTTTCAACAATATTGGTTAATACGGCGTTAAGTAATACTTTCTTGGCTTCGATAAGTAGAATTTCACAAAGGTGAAATGTTACGATTACATGTAACACTTGAATGAATTTCCTCAATTGTCTTTCGTCAATAATGTATTTTTTGTTTGGCTTTTCAGGTAACCATGCAACAGAAAGGGAAGACAGCCCATCGTTGACAAAATCAAGATCGTGAGGACAGATACAGTTTATACAGGTCAGTTTGAGTATATCTTGATTCTCAGCCCCCGTTACGAAAGGTGGCTTAGGCTAATCTGTAAGCAGTTCTCATTTTTCTTACGCACAGGTGTTTTACACTAAAAAATAAAAAAAGGCTTTCTTCGAAGGCCTTCGAAGGGATATTGTTCAAGGGCAGCATTGACATTGTAAATCAAAATCTTGAAGAAAGAAGTCCCTTAGTAGTCATATATAAAATCACGAGAGAAAAATGTACACCTTTTTTTTTCACGTAAATTCAACGAATGAAGCCCACCAGTTCCTAGTTTCCATTATCCTTCGTAATTCAACATTGATCTACTTATTTTCAATCTTGATGAACGTGTTGTCATAAAAAAAAACGGAAAAGGAAAAAAGAAAAAAAAGAATAAATAAGGAAGATGAAAAAAAGGAAGAAAGCCACATCTGAATTAAGAGACCGGTTACTTTTTATCGCCTGAGGGAGGGAGGGGTTAGGGGGAGCGTGGAGGATCTTGCTTGATCATTCATCCCCCTCAAGCTCTGAAATATTCATGTTTCTCCCAACCCCCCTCCCCCCACTTTATCAACAGTTGATTGGCAGTCATGTTTTCACAGTCTTCCGTTTATACTCTGGTGGCGACGGCTCCCCATTTTGAACTATGAAAGTAGGAAGAATGCAAAGCGCTCATTCACTTTTATTTGACCAGAAGAAATTGTTAGAGAAGTATTTGTTGAACCATCGCTCATTTTCCCGCCTTTTGTGGTTTTACTGCTGGAGACCGCGGGCATCAGTACTTTTTTCCCGTAGTGGTCATGATTTTGTTATTCTCTTAGCTCGAAATAAATCATTTTATTTGACGTATTATACGACACGAAGGCCGATTACTTATCGTTTGTTTCAATTATAAGATGCGAGAGACTCAGGAATGAGGAATTTAATTTAATGGCAGATATCCTCCCTATATATACATATTTAGCTAAGTTCAACTCTATGTGTAAGTCTAAATATTTTTTCAAAATACCTAACACCTTCAATTTGATTGGCTAGCGTTGACTTGGTAGTTAAGTTTTATTGGCTAATGTCTCATAGCGCTTAATTTTCAGTGGCTGCTTAACTTTCCGATTCGGTCTGTTCGATCAGAAGTGTTTGTAATCGGACGAATGAAATAGTTTGGACTTGAAACAGCCAATTAAGCCACAAGTAAGGACTGTTGAGAACCACTCCTATCCGAGCATTTGTTATTGACTCGATTATTTAAAATAGAATTGTTAGAGAGAATTTTTACGAAAGAAAAGTATAAATGATTACGATTGACCATAACGTTTAAAGGAAACGCGAATTGGTTTTTTTTTTTTTATGATATTAAGGGGGTAGGTCGAGTAATCAGAAGAAATTGTTGGTGGTTTTCAGAATTTTTTACATCTTTCCAATCTTGAAGTGATGAGTTTTGAGAGATCTAAACGGCATCCGCCCTTTTAACCGGCACGTAGATAAGGGGGTTTCCTGAGTTTCCATAACCCCTTTACCAGCTAATATTTGCTCAAAAATCAGATTTTTTATTAACCTGGCCGAAACGTAAGAGAGGATGATCCGAGGACCTGTGTTGACTTTAACATGATTTCATTCTGACGAGAGATAAAAAAAATCTAACTTTTGAAATTACTTTTATGAAGGAGGTTGGCCGGAAAAAGTGCGTTTTATTGCTTTTATGACAGAACTAGTTACATACAGGCTCTATAACCTGATAAAACATTCGCTTGCAAACTAAACTGACGATGCGTACTATGTTTATTACAGTATAATAATATGTTGTACATTGACAGGTAAAAACGAGCGATATAATATCCCGACGTTTCGGCGACTTCATGACGCCATTATCAAGGGTACAAATGAAAATAAAATTAACAAATGCGAGTTCAAGAGTTACAACTGATTTACGTAGGGGAGGTAGCTACACAGACACTTTAGCACGGATAGAACCCGTTTGCACGTTCAAACTCGGTTTTAATTGTTTGATGTAAAGCATCTCGTTGACTAGACAATCGAATTTGTTCATGCACTTCTTGAGAACTTTGAAACAGCTAAGAAGGTCCTCAGGGACAGCACCTGCGTGGTCGTTGTTGTAGTGCTTGCGTACTGAAGATAACGTGCTCTTATGGCTATCCACGCGGGCATATAAATGCCCGCATGGGATGGGCGTGGTTCCCTCTGCAGCTTTACAATGGAAATCGAAAAAGATGGCATGCTCCCCTTTCTTGGCACCCAGCTCCTTAACCGTGCACCCCAAATTGAGACGAAAGTTTATGTCAAGCCTACTAATACTGGTTTCCT
Source organism: Stylophora pistillata (assembly GCF_964205215.1). Taxonomy (NCBI): domain Eukaryota; kingdom Metazoa; phylum Cnidaria; class Anthozoa; order Scleractinia; family Pocilloporidae; genus Stylophora; species Stylophora pistillata. Next base: position 7,073,295 of record NC_142523.1, read on the forward strand.
TGTCCACTACCAGAGTTACGTTGACAACCGGTACAAACGGAACTTATTAACAACTATGCTCGATCGCGCGTACCGTTTGTCCTCTTCATGGCTTTATTTTTCTGAGGAGTGTGAGCGCTTGAGGTATTCTCACGTTTGGACTACCCTCACCACCTTATCAACTCCGCCATTAACACCTTTATCAACTCGAGAGTTGCTGACCAGCATTGCAGGCGTTGGGAAGATTGGCGAAAAATGATGTTACCCGAGTAGTCATACCCTTCAAGGACCAAGACTCCGCTAACATTGTTAAGAGGCAGTTGAAAGACCTTAGCATTAAGCTCCAAACCACAATCCAGCCCGTATTTGTCAGTCGGAAAATTGGCCAAGACCTTAAAGAATGTGAGACCAAACCACAGCTGGTTAATCAACGGTGTGTAGTGTACCAATTTAAAAGTAACCTGTGTGATACAGGGAGCTATGTTGGTTACACACGTGGGCATTTATATGCCCGCGTGGATAGCCATAAGAACACGTCATCTTCAGTACGCAAGCACTACGACAACGACCACGCAGGTGCTGTCCCTAAGGACCTTTTTAGCTGTTTCAAAGTTCTCAAGAAGTGCATAACAAATGCGATTGCCTTGTCAACGAGATGCTTTACATCAAACAATTAACACCGAGTTTGAACGTGCAAGCGGGTTATATCCGCGCTAAAGTATTTGTGTAGCTACCTCCCCTATGTAAATTAGTTGCAACTCTTGAACTCGCATTTGTTAATTTTATTTTCATTTGTACCCTTGATAATGGCGTCATGAAGTCGCCGAAACGTCGGGATATTATATCGCTCGTTTTTACCTATCTATGTATTGCTAAATCTTTGTTAATATAATATGTTGTAATTATAAATGTCATTTACTTTTCTCTTCTAAATACTCTAATTTCATAGAAACCCCACAGAACGAATCAAGAAAAAATTAAATGAAGGTAAGACGTTTTTATATTTTGCACTTTTTAAAAATTTTCGCGTTCTGCTCGCTTGATTAACCGATTGATCCCAAATAAGACATTAAAAAAATACTATTAAGCAGGATTTACGATGATTATACAACAGAAAGGGCAATTAAAGAGACTGATAGGTGCAGATAAATGCGTTTTGTATGAAATGTTACGAAAACAAAAAATTTATGAACGTGTTCGTAGCCTGTGATGGCTGTTTTAACCCTTTAACCTCTTAAGAGTGACTAGCATTTAATTTCTCCTTACAATATCACCCCTGAATCACACATTAAGGTCAGGAGAATATAGGCTATGATCAACAACTAAAAGGGCTCTTGATTGTTAATTAAATTCACCTTGTCAGCACCTTGGATGATATGTAAAAAACATTATGGAGAATACAAAAATTAACGAAAGGGAATAAAGGTTCAACGCCTATCCGTTTATCGATGGTGGGGGTAGAGAACGAGTACGATTCAGATAACTAAAATATTTAGAGATTACTTCTTGTGTTGTGCTTTCAACGGCGGGTGAAGTTTTATTTTCCTAAGACCCAACCCAACTTGATGGCGGGCACCAAAATGATTTGTACGTCTCATGAAATAGTTTTGAAGTTGTCATAACTGAGTTTTAGTTAAGTTGTCCCCACGTTTGCATAGTCAATTTGACTTCAATTTTTTTTTTTGTCGTCTCTGCAGAAACGTAAAAGCGAACTTAGCGAGAAAGTAATCGTTAACAAAGCTGAATGTACAGTTCAAGTAGGACATTGCCGCCCAGTTAGCCCAATGGATAGTGCCCTGGATTGTTGTGCGGGAGATCGAAGGTTCGAGCCCCGGCCGGACCAACACTCAAGGTCTTAAAATAATTGAGAAGAATTTTGTACCTTTCTATAACATCAAGAAATGCCGGTTAGATATTCTAGTCTTCTCGGATAGGGACGAATAAATGGAGGTCCCTTCTCCTGCAGGGTTGGGGTAGGAGACGTTAATTTCCAACACACGAGATTACTGTGTGATGGATGTCCTCCCCTGGGGTGGGATGGTGGGTTTGTTGTGAAGGCTGTAAGTTAGATAACTCATTGGGTTAATTACGTCACCTTCGTTAAATAAAGAATATTGTATTGTATTGTATTGAACACCCAGCAGTTATTACAGCTCAGTGTATACTATAAAAATTGTCATCGAATCATATATTTTTTTCTTTTAGGTTCCAAAGACAACGCCACAAGAATTAAGAAAGATAATCCCAGGATATTCCAGAAATTTATTTACTCAAAATAAAGTTTATTACAATTCTGGCGTAAAGGCATCCGTGAAAGAAACTTGTCACGCCAAAAAAAAAACAAACAATATTTTCCAAGGAATTGAAGTTCGCGCTTTTGAAACGGGCTATCACATTTCCGCAAAGAGAAAAAGGCAAATATTTATTCATTTGGTGGTTGAAATATTTTTTTGGAATGGCTCAGAAAAAAATTTGAAAAAAAAACACCGAAGTCTTTTGGCGGGAAAATGTCTCTGGAAAAAAAGGTCTGCGCTTTTGAACTGTGTCTTGTGTCGATCAGAAAATATACTAAGTCTTTCGGCGGGAAAAAATCTTGCACCATGCAAACTAATTTTCTCTCATCAAAAGTCAAGTTTATATTTTGTTTTAACACCAGACCCTGTTCAAATCCGCAGAAATTTTTTTCCCAGCTCTCGGGAACCCTCCATACGCAAAAAAAAGGAAAAGAGACAGCCTAATTTTGACTAGTTAACAGGCCCTTTCAAAGCGCGATTTTTTTCCAATTGTTCTTCAACTCAGTTAAAGACAGAGAGAGACAATAAAGTGATTTCAAAAGTTTTATTTTTTTGATGCAAGTAACAAGTGAAGACTTTACAATAATTGGCAAACTGAATGCGAGCAAAAAAGAACAATAACAAAGCGATACGAATTTGACACAGACTAAAATACCGAAGTAAAATTGTGGATTCATAAACTGGCTTTTTAAGAATACGTATACAACATTAAGAGGAACTGATATGTAAAAGAAAATTTTAAATGAGAATGAAAAAAAACGAATAAGGAATTACAGAGTTGACTGTAAACGGCAGCGACGTGTAGTCTGTCTGAATTTTTGGAATACATGAATGAATAACTCATTATCACTGTTCTAAAGAGAGGTTAACTAGAGACTATCTTATTCAGAGAACGAATTAAATTCCAAAAAAAGTTTGAACTCTAGTTGAAGTCTTAGAAAATCACGGCTATGTTTGGAATTACACTTCTGACAAAATTGCTTCTAGTGTCTCTCTTAGCATCTTAACATAATTTGGATTTTAAATTTTCGAAATAAATCGGATTGACCACGGCACAAATAGCTTTAAGCATCTCGAACAAGTGAGAAAAGAAATTTTAATCCTCACTAGACGACTTTGTTCTGTCGAACTTAAAGTGCTACTGAAACGTAATTTTCATATCCGAGATTTTTGCAATATAATAGAGTTTGAACGTTATTTGCAAACGCTGTGTACTTTTTTTGGGCCAACGCATACCGGAAAGTACATTTTTAACCATTCGAAGTTGACCGGCTGAGATCAAAATTGGCGGCCATCTTGGCGCGGCCAAAACAGCCCTGTGACGTCACTGGTTGTGTACTTCTGTGAAAGAAGGGTAAAAGCATGGAGTGTGGCTTGCATGTTGGGAAGCCGAAAAAGAGGATTTCGGGCAAAATGCCATCCTCGTCTTCTTCATCGGCGGCCACATCGGCATCTTGGCTATCTGCGAGAGGTTCGCCTGGATAGGGAGCAAAATTCCCGACTGATACCGAGAACGAATCTCTACCAGTCTATTTAGTTAATCGGTAACTGACGAAATCCACAAGATTAGGATCGAAACCGCGGTCTTGCCTGACCATCTACAGAAAATGTCGAAAGACATTATAATGGCAGATGGGCTACTAAACAATCCGGGCCAAAGCAATGCCATTCCGAGAATGAAGTAAACATGGAAGCCTCATACGACACCGCCACTGAAGATGATCTACTCGGCAAGTCTGAGGATAACGAACAAATCCCTCTGTACCAAATGCCTAGCAAAACATGCCCAGAATCCCTACAATATAGGGCGAGGGCCAAAATAAGAGCAGACGAGGATTTCAAAAGTGAGATAAAGCAAATCCTTAACAACGCAGAGCAAGAAACAGTAAAGGCGATCATGTGCTTCTATGAACGTGAAATCGGTCGTTTTAATACCGAAATAAAGAAAAGAAAACGAGCCGAAACGGCTGGAACACTGAACACTAAGAACTGTAGTACGATCGAATCAGCGCGCGTGGCACAAGCTGAAAGCAATCAAGACAACTCAACGATCGAGACAGTAAAAAAAAATAGCTGTACATCTACAAAGGCGAACGATTCGAAAAAGACGCAATCCCTGATGTGCGTACTCAGTGCCACACATAAAGCAAATTCTCATGAAAAACTGGCATTTAATAGAAACACAACCACTACTGAGCGAACTATACAAAAATCCGCCGCTCGTATCTTACAAAAGAGGGCGGTCGCTCAAAGACATACTCGTGAGGGCTAAACTTTGAATAGGCTACTCTAAACACACGCCGGGGAGTCGTACAGGCCTGTCAACCCCATTGTACGCCACCATCTTCCTCTTCGCTACTGCAGACAACTTCCCTTCGTTCAGAAGAAGATTCACTTGACAAAACTTCAATATCTGCCATCTCCTTCGCCCACGAATACAAACAAACAGTGAGTGAAATAAACCGCGCAATCGAAGTGAACACAACCAGTGACGTCATCAATCCATTTCGCTCGGTACCAGAGCCCGGACATGGTTTTGTGTAAAATTTTTGATTTGAACGGTTAAAAAAGATATCTTTCGCTTCTTTTTGGCCAAAGCAAACTATCTCATGATGATCAGCATATTCAAAACTACAGGTTAGAGCGAAAATCTCAGATACGAAAATTTCGTTTCAGTAGCACTTTAAGTTTTGAACTCAGCCACCTTTAGATTTCTTTTCTACTTTTTGACGAATGGAGATTCTGAACAAGCTCCTGAAAGACCGTACATTGCGGTGCAAAGTTACAACTACTATTACCTCTTAAATCAATTTACCACTTTCCAATCGTCCCTCTTCTGATGTCTAAGTTCTCTTCAGTTTAATCTTATCCTCATTCTCCGCGCTGTACTCCACATTAAAAAGCTGAAAGATGACGAAAACGAACATTTTACATGTAAAATGAGAAAAAACTTAACTTGACTGCGGGATCAATAGTTGATCAAATATGAAGGTTACACTGTATACATTTCCGTGATAAGCTTAGCCAGAGTGTTTTTGACCCCGGTAAATTCAATTTAACTCCTTGGTATGTTGCGTAGTGCTTTTCTTCAACGGTACAGGACGATACAACAAACTGAGATCAATTCTCTTAATCCCTTTGGTAGTTTGTAAGAGAGCTCAGGGCAAGATTTCTGCATGACCCTCGTACTTCATTATGTGGATGATTCTTGGAGAAAAGCAAGCAATGGATTGCCTTTAGGAGTACGGCTTCAATTTTGTCTAGAATAGCACAGAGCTCAACGAAAATCTTTCCAAACTCAATACCTTATCAAGTTCAATCTCCCAGCTAAGAGATGTTCTCTAAAACTTGGTCTAACAACATTTCCCTACATCTATATGTTTCTTATGCATACAGTTGTTGTGTAAAGAAAACAATAGTTTGCATCTGAGAACGCGGTTTTGTTAAGTTCCTAAAACCAAATTATGTTGAATCAAAATAATATGGGGGTATTTAGAAATCTTTCGCCTTGCGAAACCAAAAGTAGGACAATGTACTTTCACTATTTGGAGAAATTGGATGTTGATCACATTGCAGGTTAATGCATTATTAGACAAAGCCCAGTACACTTGCTACAGTATATATGCAAACTATTTTTGGACGTTTTTCGTTCGGAAAATACTTTCGATTGAAAACTGCAAAATTTTGTTTCATTCAACTAGCGCGTCTTTAAATGGTGGATAATTACATCGCTCAAACTGAAAAAAAACATGTGCAAGTACGGTTTTACGATTTGGCGGTAGTTCACTCATATCTTCCGCGCTCTTGTAATATATTCATTTAAGAATGAATTGTTAGTTATTTTTCGCCAGCTATTTAACTCAGTCAGTTTGGCTTTAATTTAGCTTTTACTTACGAGTACCACTTCCCTGGAACTTCTGCCAAATCGGAAAACCCTACTAGGTCGGGACAATTTACATTTTTGCAAAATACTTGACGAAAACAAAGCTTTAAGTCTTAAACTACTGCGATGATGGTGTCACACGATGCCACTTTAGGGGCTGACCATTTAACTCTTGAGGGGGGGGGGGTGGGTGATTTTGAAAAAAATTTTCCTGCAAGCGCTTGTTGGAAGAAAAAATCGCATGCAGCCCAAATGTAACAGAAAAAAAGAGCATTTAGAACAGAAAAAATATCCTGCACAGCAGATTGCTAGAAAAAAATTTTCTTGATGACCAGAAATCACCCACTCCCCCACCCCTCAAAAGTTAAATGGTCGGCCCCTTAATTAGGATGTCTTGGAACGATTTCCTTAGAACCCTATACCATACTAAAACAAAGCCGTAGTCCCAGGGGCAATCTCGCTATTGTTTTCATATCCAAGATCTGTATGCATAACAAATAATGGGTCTGTGCAGAACTCTTTCCGGATTTACTCTTTGAGACACACAAAAAAAATGATTTTCAAAAATATATTTCAAATCGCTGAATATTTTTTCATCAATTACGCACGATAAGGAAACCTACTTTGAATTTTTCTCCAGAGAAAATGTGTATTTTATAAGAGGCTAGCCCAAATTTTTTCCTCCAGGGTGCGCCAGTTTTCTTTTTTTTTTTTTTTTCCCTCGCATTCCGATCATTTTTTGTTGGCGACATAACCCCACAGCAAAATGCGCGTGAAAAATAATTTGCTTATTGTTTACTTCTAATCAACGATGGATTTCGTTGTCAAAGGAGTACACCGCTAGAATTTAAGGCCGTTACGGTAGCCAAAACAATCTTGGAAGCTTGAGTAATCATTTGATGAACACGAATCATGCACATGCAAAACGGATTGCATTTTAAGTAGCAGGCACGTGTACACAAGCGTTATTGTGAAGCTTACCTCGTGTCCTCGAGTATTGCTTGCTAACCACTCCAATGCTTTATTTGGACATTTCCTGTCCAGCGCCAATTTAAACTACAAAAGACAAAAACAAAAATCTCAATTATTGTGGTACCGTAGGCTGCGTCAGAATTGTTCAGCCGGATTTAACATGCTTGAACGGATCAAGACAGAATTTCTCCTTACAATATCAAGGCAATACCAAGTAGACAAGTGACGGGAATATACAAAAAACATCAATTGGGGGATTATAAGTTGATTCGATACCAAATTCTCCAAAGTAACATATTAAGAGTTGTGTGACAGATAGTAGAGAAAATAAATAATGAGACCTTGGACGTGAAAGGATTAAAGCGAATATTATTCTGTTCATTTGATGTGTAATCAGTAAGACTTCACTCTATAAAGCAGTTCAGATCCTTTCTGTCCTGCAACTACGTTAATTTTCGACAACTTTAACGCTTCTTCAACGAAAGAAGCTCTTGAATTATATTTCAAAGCAAGCTCTCGTTCGTTCGGAATTTACCGCCAGGCGAAGAATTTCCGTCGGTACCTTTGACGATTCGCAAAAGCAACTTATTGTTAAGTTGAACTATCTCTTACTCTTACCTGGAGTTTTGTTCAGGAAAATTTAAAAACTTTGCAGCGAGCTGCCACTTGCAGCTCGGTCTTTGTCAAGTTCACAAACACCAGCAGTTGCTCGACTATTCTAGGCAAGTTTAAACGTTAAAAGCCTTTCCTTTAGAGTCGAGAAACAGTTCATACCACGTGAAGTTGTAAAATGTAAATGAGGCGATAAATACGAAGACTCGAGAATAAAAACCCTACGAACGAGGTTGGTGGGAATTTCCATAGCGAGGCTTCATCATTACAAAAGCCTTCATTCTTTATAAAAAACACTTTCCTTATTTTTTTAAATCATACAATTTGATGGGAAGCGTTTTTTTTAGAGGAGCGACGGATGATGATCGGAAAAGTAGATTTGGGAAGAACATGAAAAAACAAATTGAGTAGGTGTTTCAGCAAAAAAAAAAAAAATGGTAGCGGGATAGCTTGGTCAAATGGCTTGGTGAACTCAACGATCGACGGGAAACAGAGCAGCTAACAAGAATGAAACCAAATATCTGCCGACCCAAATAATCTGGACGATCACACTTCATGACCAGCTGTATCTCCCAGCTTTGTTCAAGCCAAGGAGACGCAATCGCACACGCGAAAAACTGAGAAAAGCGGGGAGTCTGTCTTCGCCGCAGAACAAAGCGTGAGTAGGGAAGGGGTGGGGGTGGGGGGTGGGGGTGGAGAGAGGTCTATGAGCACGTGCTTTGCGCAACAGCCATGTGGGCTATTCTGTCAACAGTGGTTATTCTGTATGTTTTTGTTTTGCTTTTTAGTTTTTTCGTGAAGCGAAAGAGCGTAAAATGGGTGGATAAAGCTTTTTTTCTCTTCCGTCCCCCTCGACCCTACCCCCCCCACCCGCACCCCCTCTGTCCCATGTTGTGTTCACTTTCCGATCAAAGAGTTCTCCGTGCAAACTGCAACTGGGTTACGTGAAGAGAATTTGGTATTGTATCAATATAACGCCCTCCATGGACCCTTCATACCCTCACTTCAGCATGTATATTCTCCACACCGTTTATAACATTTGCCATATGGAACTTCAAGTGTGATTCAGCAGTGATATTTTTAGGAGAAAATAAATGCGAGTCACCCTAAGGGTTTAACAGGTTTGTTTACTCATATCAACTGTTTTATCACGAGACAAGTTCAGAAACAAATTTTTTCACCCCTTTTAACTCCTTAGATCCGACCAGTAATTCCACTTACAGCAGCTTTAATTACATTTCGTTGTAAATCAGTGAAGAGAATTTGTTTCTGTATCAAGTTAGCGTCTCTCAGCTGACACAGTTTATTGTTCATCGTTTCTTGATTACGTCTAGGAATGCAAGTTATATTAGGTTTCCATAGCGACCAGGAGCATGTCTTTTCCTCCCCGGTGGGGCGCTAGAACATCACAGCTTAACCCCCCTCAAAGTATTCTGTCTGATTTTCCCGACAACTTACTTGTTCCCTCTTATACAACTGAGTGTGGTGGAGCTCTCAGCAGGGCAAAGAGAAATGTGACTTAAAATAGATTATGAAATAACGAAGGGTATATAGCTGTTTCTCTGAGGTCTCGTAGGGAGGTTTTGAGACTAGAGCTGTTTGGACTAACCCCTGTGTATTTGTTCTTTTACACTTTCACTCCCTGAGATTTCTTCTTTTACTCTTAACCTCACATGAGCGACAAAGACAGCATTTCTCCTTACATCAATCCCCTGAATTAACATCTCAAGGACTGTATGGCAAACACTGAGGAGAATTACAAAAAAGATCTTGAAGTGAAAGAGTTAAAATATCAGTACGTTTCCCATAAAGATGATCAAAATCATCACATCGGGGTTACTGTTCGACTTGACTACAAATTCCCCGGTATACATTAAAAAGAGATATCTGGCAAACAGTGAGGAGAATTGATGATGTAATCTTTAAGAAATGAAGGGTTTTAGACTTTGAGAACAACAAACAATGGTTACGAAACAGTTTCAAAATAACAAGTTTTAATATTTTACTGGTCAACCTGAAAAGCTTCTCACCATTCATGAATTGAAGCCTTTAAATCAACACTTTAATACATTGCATATTACCTACACAAATCGAATTGGACTCTTTAAAATCATCCCAATCTTTCAGAGATTTTGAAGCTTGAGCAAGATGTCATTTGGATATGGCTAGATTACTTCATAAGTGGACCCTTCAAGCATTCTCCACCTTTGTATTTTCAGATTTGTGGACCTGACTTTAGTGTCAAGTGAAATGGTTTGAAATATCAGTAAAAAATATGTAATTACTGTCACAAAGCTGGTATTATTAGATAATATTTCAAACCTTTCAAGTTTCAGCAGCAGAACATCAAACAGATACAAAAATTATCCTACAAAATTCATCCTAATCATTCTCATAGCAGTTTTTATCCTGCTACAGATTTAAAGTTGTTAACAATTACAGAGAAAATCACTAATACATAATATCAAAATTGTTGTTTTCTTTTTATCAGATGAATGCAACAGAACCTTGCTATGACATGATTGTATGGCACTAAAACTCAGCTGTTTTAGGTCAAGTTCAGTTTTGCAGGTTTGATTAAAGTTTTTGGCCACTCTACTGTACAACCAGAACCATAAAGCAGTGTACCATGTAATCATGTCACACAAAGGCAATAAAAATTTAAGAAAACACAATTAGCCAATAGGGTTCATTTACTTCAATGAGAGCAGCAAGTTTCTATTATACACTTGTCAAATAATAAACATATCATGTCACCACAAGGCTCTGTATCCTTAGTTACTACAGCAGAGCCACCTTAAAGAGAATTGAATACAAGGATGCATAATCTCATTGCTGAAAATATGCCACATGTGTTGAACAAGTGTGCATGGTTTTTAACAAATTTTATACTAATAATAATTCAAGTTAATAACAATAACTACAGAAGCATCCTTTCTGTTCCAGAAAGAAATTTTCTCATCAGATAGTCCTCTCCAAAGAGGATGGGAAATGTTTATCAAGTTAGTCAGTCAACTTTAAGCATATCATATTGAAGCAGAGCAGGGCAACAAGCTTTTCATTTTACAGTATACTGCATAGGCCCCTTTTTCTTCTCCTTTTCTTTGTTTCCAATGCAGCTTTGGTAGCCATCTTAAACACATCTCTAACACCTTCCTTAGTTTTGGCAGAGCATTCCAAATAGGCATAACCATTGATTTTTTCACAAATCGTTGCCCCTTCTTCACTTTTGACGGGCTCTTGTTTCATCTTGGCTAATTCTCTCTTTGTGTTATCATCATTTCTCAGATCTTTCTTGTTACCAACCAAAATGATTGGTACATTTGGGCAGAAGTGCCTCACTTCAGGAGTCCATTTTTCGGGGATATTCTCTAAACTGTCAGGACTATCAATGGAGAAGCACATCAGGATAACATCAGTGTCGGGATAAGACAGAGGTCGTAGCCTATCGTAGTCTTCTTGTCCCGCTGTATCCCATAATGCAAGCTCTACTGTCTTGCCATCAACTTCAATGTCAGCCACATAATTTTCAAAAACTGTTGGCACATACACTTCAGGGAACTGATCTTTGGAAAATACAATGAGGAGGCAAGTTTTTCCACAAGCACCATCACCCACAATAACCAACTTCTTCCTAATGGCTGTCATGACTATTCCTTAAACTGTGGAGAGACAAAGGTTGCTTTAGATTTAATTAACGTCCCCTTTTTAATGTAATAAAAACTGAGAAAATTTGCTAGTACACAAACTGATACAAATATGCAGGCAAATACTGCGAGAAAAGCTTAAATAGTCTTTGCGTAAAGTAACTGTTGGCAGATTCTACTTTTCCATCACTAGGCAACATTGACTGGTTCCTTACTGTAACAAACATAGCAGTTACCAATAATTAGTACGCTTAACTGAGAGCTGTAATGAGGACGCCATAAACTATATGGTACCTTTTCAAGTCAAAGTTAACGGTCAAATGTTTAACCAAACAATTCAACTGAACATTAGTGTTTCGTGTCGAGTTTAGAAACCTGCATTAGGAACCTCAGAGGGGATAGGGCAGCCCATGTGTTGCCTTCAAAACTACATTTCTATTTAACCCTGTTGAAACTTGTAACAAATAAGGAATGAACAGTATTTCTTTTCTCAACACTAAAAGCAAAAGAGTTCCAAAACAAAAAAAATTGGGTAATTAGTAAATGCTGGTCAGTCTCTGATTTCCCTTGCTTCTGTGTGTGCTATTTCCAAATTTTAATTACACTCTGCCCAAGGTTAATATGCTTCTGAGAGAACTGCAGCACATGATTTCTGGTGTAAGAATCTCAGTGGTGCTTCTGTGGGATAGAATTCATGGTGCTATAGTGCTCAAATGATTCAATTTGGCACCCTTGCTCCATTAAATGCCTTCTCTCTAGGAAGCCCTTCCCTCAATTTTTTTTGTTGATAAGCCCCCTTATTCTAATAAGCACCCTCATTCCAAAAGTGCCCCTTTTCTATTTCCCCCATAGCATTGTTAGATGATGTATAAATTGAGAACATTTCATCATCCTTAAATGGCTTACTGCAGCTCCTTGTAAATAACCACCTAAGCTTTGTCTCACACCTGCTACGTTTCCCAAAAGAAATAAGCACCCTCACTTGAGATACCAGAAATAAATTGACACACTGAGTGCTAAACTGAATCCTTACAGTTAATTCCCAATAGGTATTGAATTTATAAACTAACAATTTGGGTTTCTCTTGTTTCACATTCCCTGATGGTTAAAAAATTTAAAGGGGAAAATCAATTAACACTAACTTCAACTCAAGCAAAGTCCCAAAATAAGTTTACTTTATTTTACTTGTCAAATATTAGAGAACATCTACATTCATGAATTACAACCTTAATCAACTACAATGCAATACACTGCATATTACATACACAAAGACCTCTTCAAATAGTTCAACTCTTTGGTTACTGACCGCAGTTCTCGCACTTGTCCCATTCTCTCAAAAACCCTTTTTCATTCTGGCCTTGACTTGGAGAAGCTTAGAAATTTCACAAAATGTTACAATATGATGGGTCACTGAAGTTTACCAATTGAAATTTAAGTGACATACCATTTCATCAGAAATTATCAGACAAATTCTACTTTTAGCTATACACAATTCGTGACATTACAATTTTAAGGATCTAGGACTTAAAATGGAAGGGATAAAATCAGCAAATATGTATTCAGTTACAAGTGACAAGTACTTAATATTCTAACCTAATATGTACTGCGAAAAACACACAAATAGTCAAACAATAAACTAGCCAGTAAAGAAAAAGTTCTTTATACATTTTTCTATTTACTAGATTTTCACGTCACCACCAGGGCTTTGCAGTTTTAATATTCCACAAATTGAACTATTACCTCATGTGAGAGAGAAAGAGAGGACATTTAATCACCTATTCTCTTACCTGAAGCAAAAAAAGCAAAAAAAAAAAAAAAAAAAAAGCAAAAAAAAAAGCAAAATATACGACACCTTGTTACACCCTTACCTCCTAAATCCAATAATTAATTCTCCAAAATAATAGCCATACCCTTCATTGTAATAAGACAAAAGAGCCAACTACACCATTTAGCTGATAAGATTACAAATTCTCATAACTTGTTTTCAAGATCACAGATTAGAATTAGAAGTTTCGTGTGAGTCACTCTAGGAGTTTTGAGGGTTCAGAGCTTACGTGCAACAAGGCAATTTTTATTTGACCAATACATGGACACACTTCCAATACGAAAGCTAGTCTCATAACAACCCGACACCGGGTAGAGTTGGGGAGAGAAAGTTTGGAAAAAGTTGTGATAAATTTCAGCATTGCATCTCAGAGGTTGGTTGACCGGCACAAGCTCCCTTAGAGTATTTGTGCAAAGAGGCAAACCAAATTCTGCAATTGATAAAAAATAATCTGACATTACACTTAAGCTTGAACAAAAAAATTGAAGCTGATATAGGTGTTTTTTTTTTTCATTCCGATTATTATCTTGATCAACATAAGGATGGAAAAATCAGCAAAGCTCCAGGTAACATGGTCCAAAATTTACAATATGCAGCATTTTCCCTTTTTCTTCCGTCCCTTTTTCTCCAAAGCAGCATAGGTAGCTGTTTTGAACACATCTCGAACACCCTCCTTTGTTTTAGCAGAGCACTCCAGGTAAGCATAGCCTCCTATTTTTACACAAACTGATTCTCCTTCATCAGCTTTTACCGGCTCTTGTTTCATCTTGGCTAATTCTCTCTTTGTGTTATCATCATTTCTCAGATCTTTCTTGTTACCAACCAAAACAATAGGTACATTTGGGCAGAAGTGCCTTACTTCAGGAGTCCATTTTTCGGGGATATTCTCTAAACTGTCGGGACTATCAATGGAGAAGCACATCAGGATAACATCAGTGTCGGGATAAGATAGGGGTCGTAGCCTATCGTAGTCTTCTTGTCCTGCTGTATCCCATAATGCAAGCTCTACTGTCTTGCCATCAACTTCAATGTCAGCCACATAATTTTCAAAAACTGTTGGCACGTACACTTCAGGGAATTGATCCTTGGAAAACACAATGAGGAGGCAAGTTTTTCCACAAGCACCATCACCCACAATAACCAACTTCTTCCTAAGGGCTGTCATGGCAATTTATCAATCTAAGAAGTCAAGTTTGAGAAATTCAATATTAACATTTGCATTTAAATACAACGATAAAACACCCTAACAAAATGCTGTTAACCCCACAGAATGAAAATTTAATCCTGTAAATGGAAGTTTTAAAACAAATTCTTTGTCTAAATTATCCCAGGATGATTTAGATAGTTCAATAATTTTAGCAATGTTAAAAGTGAGCCACTGTTAAAATTACTTTAATGACGACTAAACTTAGAACATTCATAAAGAAACTAAAGGATTGATTTAGACTCAAAACGATTTCTAAGCCAATACTCAACAGAAAATAATAAGCAGAGTATCAAATTTACAACTTGTTTCTTTATTGGTTACTAAGAAACCGATTCAAATTTCAGAGACATCAAGGAAAATAAAGAAAATTCAGAGATAATACTTGACTAATTAATTGTACACTGACACTAAAAAGAAAACAATAACTAAATCACATTCCTTATGTAAAGAGAAACACTTTTTGCTACTTCACACAGTACTTCCTCAAACATTCTTCTCTTCAAGTCCTTGGCTTATTTCATGTTATCACAACTGTTTCAGAGCTTGCAAACATTGCAGATTTGAGAATAACTTGTCAACTACACCCTAATTTCTCTCTGTTTTCTTCAGACTTTAAATGAAACCTCAATGAAGCAGGAAAGTCTAACCATACAGTGTTTCACTTAGAACTGCACTTCAAACAAAATTTACACTTTCTACATTCAATGTACTTTTTTGTTTCTACTTTTGTGGAAAACACTTCACAAGATTTGGCTATCCTGACAAAACTTCTTGCCCCACCTTTGATATGTCTAGCTAGAAAATAGATCTGAAATGCAGCTGATGGCAATTTTCTTGCTTATAGATCATTGAAGATGATAAGCACAACTTTCATAAAGATTAAAAATAGAAAACATGTTCTTGTTCTTTCACAGCTATTGCGGTATTTACTTCATAAAGCACCTATCCATTTTGTTCCAATAACCAGAAGTCTCTGAAAATAATGGTATAGACAGATTCAGCAAGTAGTTTTGGCATGCTATCTTTCCAGGTTTTTCACCATGTCCAAACATCTCTCTAACAAATATCAAGCTTTCAAAAGACTAATTTGCATCCCACACTTACATACAAATCCAAACAAATAGCAATGGTCAAAAGTATACAAGAGTTTGGCACTCTTGGCTGTTCATTGTAACATATCACTCTACACCAGCTAAGCATTTTTTATGTACAAAACATTTCTTGTCTGATCTAAACAAAAAATTGCATGACAAATAGATGCACTCGGAAATTATATGCAATGAAATGGAATTCTCTTGAAATATGCCCCGAAAAAAATCACAGATGAAAAGTTATTGTGGGTGCGAGTAAAACAAAAATATACATATCCCAATAAAAATTCATCCCATGAAAGATGATTTCAAGTAAACATGTTGTAAATATACATAATACATAGGGACAATCCAGGTTAATCTAGCTAACACACTTACCTTTTGTAAGCACGAAGGCCAGAGGATGACGGTAGCCAAGTGATGTTTGCAATCTTCATTAAACTGTAACAGGCAGCTCGCAAAACAATTCTCTTGTTCCTTGCAGTTCTTTTTCATGAAACAATTCTCGAGGTACACTTTCTTAGTATACAAGTGGACGAGTTGATCAACTCGGTAATTGATCAACTTAACTTGTTTAGATGTATAGTGCATGCTCTTGCAAAGATTTTTTAATAGCAACTGAAGCGATGATTTGAACATTAAGAGTTAATTTACTACACCAATAAAATTGGATCCCTTAATTTTATCTAATTGCTTCTATTTTCCAAAGAGATACTTTGAGATATTTTTCCTGGAGCATATCCAATAACAACCATGACAATTTTAACACTTAATTTTTTTGTTATAAAATGGCAGACAGTGCATTTGTCTTAAGATAATTAATCTTATCACTGAGAGACCAGAAAGTATGCTCTAACTATCAAAAAAGTTACATAACGCGGCACTAATAAATGAACTTTAGCGGCAAATATCAAATACTTTCTAGTATTTACTAAAGTCAACTTGGGTCGTGTTAGCCTCCAAAAGGAACACCATATCGCCACTTCATCTGAAAATGCTTTCCTTCCAAAATAACTTTATTAAGTAGCATTTTGAGGCAGTTTGTTAGAGAATGCGAATTACCAAAATTTAAATAAACGAATATAACACTTAACGAATATGTTTCTTGAACACTTTCACTCCTTTCAAACGAGGAGGTAAAGGGAAGGCGAACGAAACGTGGCTCACTCATTTAAAGTGGACTTATTTTTCACCCCAAAATCAAGGTGTTCCCGAGTAATTCAATAAATTCTTGTTTTTCGAAATTGATCTACCCACAATACGCTCGAATGATGTTAAGTGAACACAAATCGAGTCGTTTAAAAGAAGCTAAGATTCTCGAGGGACGAAATTTTAAAGAATAGTACTGACCAAAATCGAAAAATTTTCATTGTGTAGGTTTAAGGCTGCAACTCAAAGGGCGAAAGGGCCAATTCTAAAATTCGCCGGTTCGAACTTTGAAAGTTTCTGACCCCTGATCCATCGAAAGCGCCAAACAATACGATTGTAATTGTTGAAAATATTCAACACAAACTCATAATCTTCTCATATCAAGTAAAGTCAGGCACTTTAGCTAGTAACGGATTAAATCTGAAGAAGATCGGAAGAGAAAATTCTAAAAACAACTGAACAGTAGTTAGAAATCGCAGCGCTGAAGCAGAACACCCTTGCAAATAGCTGTAGCAAAAACACATTTGTAACAGGCGTCGTAAAAGGTGCGATACGAGAACGAAATAGCCAAAAATCGGAGGTGGAGTAAAAGAAATACGTTGAGAAAATCCAAAGAGTGACAATCTTTGGGCTGATTTACGGGTTGAACGAGGGATGGATTGGGAAATTACATTGTAAAGAATTTGCTCTCTTGGTCAGTGGGAGTCGCAAGCATTCTGACTAACCGAGCATACTTTTGACTCCATGAACATCCCAATCGATCAACCAGCATACGATCTCCAATCCTAAAGAATTCAATAATTAGTATTTTAAAACCTACCTTTCCAAAACCAAGTGAACTATCCCTTGCTATGAGCCAGAACCGACAACTTCAGAAATCAGGAAATGGCCGAGAGTCGATCACTAAGCAGTCAAGCCACACCTTCAATTTATCCTATAGGGGGATTCAGGTATTTCTCGCCGCTGACCTGAAACCTCATTGCGGTAAATCCCATGGGCTTAACCTCAGCTCTGATTGGTCGAAATACAATCGATTTTACACCTCAATGAATCCGCCCAATCGTGTTCTGTGTTTTATTCTAGGCCAGCCATATATACACATATGCTCGACCAAACTGAATGGATTTTCATCGGTTAATCGCAACGAAAGATACTTGTGTCATCCAATCATACAGTCTGCAAAGGTTCCACATAGCTAAATGATTTCATGTTGCTAATTATAATTGAAGTTTTAGTCTAAAGCCTCAACGACATTCTTGGCATACCATGTTTCGTATGTACTTATAACGGACCATTTCATTGGACAGCGTCTTGTACTAAGAATAGCCTCCAATATAAATCCAGAGAAATTGGTTTCACACGTAATTCTGCAGCAATCTCTCCGACGGTAAACGGGGTGAACTCATGAAAATGAAGAAATTTAAAAAACTTTGCCATTTGTTTTACCATACAAATAATTTTCTTGAATCGACCTCAAATACATCTCGTTTATTCAAATTTTTCATCCGAAAAATTTGCTTGTTCTTCATTTCCGGTGGCGTGACAATCAGGATACGCAATGACGCATTTCAGAGCGTTCATTCTTTGTTGAAACAAGTTTTTCCTGAGGAATGTGCATTTAACTTCACTGATAAAAAATGCTGCGTCAATTCGAAACTTAAATCATGAAAACAACGATAACGTTTACCGCATCTTCGGCAGACGTCACCGTTTTTGCGTATGTCACGCAACTGTAACTATCGGTTGATCAGTCTGTCACGATTATTTCTACCTTTCAATGTACTTGAAATTCGTTGCAGGGGAATGCGCATTTGTAGTCCAGCGTTCAACCTCTCAACAGTATATTCAAGGCTTTTTTTTATTTCAAGCTTCATAGAAGTCGCTATCTCATGTCGGGCCCGAAAGTTCGCCATGGAAACTTCGTTTACCAAACAGTACGGTGGGGGTTGTGTTTTAAACCACGCGAAGCACTGGCCCCTGGTGAGCGCCTATGTATTTAAATTTTTCAAATAATTAAAATGTCTCTAGAATTATAGTGGGTGGAAAACTGATACAAAGGCAAAGCTTTATGTTCAACAACGGTCTTTGAAACAACAAGGAACGAATGATGCTAAGACGACTAGCTGTTGAGGCAAAAGGGAATTAAATTATTTATATTTTAAAGCTTTTGTTTTGCGAAGTTTTTTACTTTTACTCCTAAGAGCAAGTTTTATTAGGAATTAGCTACCTGACGCGCGCATTTCGAAAATTTATCCTTGGAAGTAAGAAAAGATTGTCCTACGCAATCCCTGAAAATATTCACCATCTCTTTCGGTTGTTTCTTTCCTGTTTGAGATATTTTTTGTTATCCTTCCTGACTAGTACTGTTTGGTTTCTTTCACATCTGGGTTTATAATGTTCATTTTTCACTCGGACTTAGTCGGTTGGTAGTGCGTGCAAATTAATGCAACAACGTGAAGGTTCAATTAGGAGTAAAGCCAAGATAAGCTCTCCTAGCTCAAAATTGTACCCAGCATGCAACTATACCTTCACCCTCCAAATCACTTCTCTCAAAGGTGATAAACATATAAATTCTCCCTATAGTGTCCAAACAAATCCAGCCAACAGTTAATGAGAATACTCAAACTTTTAAAGTAGAATTTGTTATTTTGATCTAACACCAAATTCTCATAATTAATCTACAACTTGCATGTGCAGCAGGAAGAAGAGAGAGTCTAAAGTCAGATCCTCTAGAGTTGAAGGGTTGAAGAAAAAAAAGCACAAACCTGACCTTTTGCTTTGTACTTTAAAAAACTGATTAACCTGCTTGAATGCTTTGATGAGAGGAATGGAAATGCCTTCACGTCCCATTAACCTGAGTTTTTGATTAGCATTTCCTTGGTGTCCTTAATAAACGAGCTTCACCTTTTGAATGTTTGTCTCAATTCCCCCCCCCATCCCATAATTTCCTTCTACTTAAGTGACACATTTACCTTAAAAGTGATTTTTCAAGTTGTTTTACTTATTTACAATGAATTAATAGATCTACCATTGGCAAAATTATTTCAAACACTTAAACACATTAGATTCTTATGTTTAATCACCCCCAACATTTTAATGGTAGACATTACAATAGCCTTAAACAATTTTAAAACTATTTGTCATCAAAGTAAGTCTCAAGTTCTTATGAGAAATTTAGCAAGTATTTCCTATGAAAATAATAGCATTACTAAAGAGATTATGACCATCATCTCCAGTTACTTAAGCCTTTCACTCCCATAAGTGATGAAGATGTAACTTCTCCCCATAACATCCACAGTCAACCCAGCAAACAGGGAATGAGAATACTCAAAATTATCAGGTAGAAGTTGTTAACTTAATTTAACACCAAATTCTTGTAACAGGAAGGTAAAAACAGGACAGGAAAAAGTGAAGCAACAAGGGGGAAGACTTAACAAACAGATCTTGTGTGCTTAAGGGTTGCAAAGATTTTTTCAAAGTCAGCTGTTGGGCTTCTATTTTATTTTAAATACCAGCTCAACCACAAATCTAAATTATAATTGTATGAGCTAAATACCCTTCAGCACTAGACTTAAGGTGTGTTAAGCCTAACTGAGGGTATTAAATAACAATACGGTATACTGCTGGATAAAATCACGTTTTAACACCCCTGCTTGGTAAAACGCATGCATGAATGGATAAACTGCATGGCAACTCTTCTACTGCACGTACATGCAAGAATGGAAGAGTTTGTCTCACAATATGCTAATAACAAGTCAATAAAAATGGTACTAGCTGCCTTTAGCTGCATGTTTTGTTTTCCATGAACTACAAAGAAGTATCGGGACACTCAAACCTAAAACTAGCCATTACAATGTCTGATCAGAATACAAATTGGGTCATGTAACAAGAAATTTAAGATTGGACATTCAGTCTAAAATTACAATATTCCAACACAAGTTTGGCACATTAGTATGCAATGTGATTCCAGACAATGTAAAGTTCAAGATTACCTTTGCCCTTCTCTTTCAGAGGAGACAACAAAAGTGATGGGAATTTTTTACAAGTGCCATTGCCGGTTTGCTTTAAAAACCACAACATCATTCACTGTATATCTCAGTTTTCTCCATTGATTGACAGCATAGAATAGACTTACCGGTTTACATAGACACACTGACATTGAGATAACAGAACTTTTATGAACATAACACCTATGCTCATCTTTATTAACTCAGTATACAACAAGTACAACATAAGTAGGACAACTCTGTTCTCATAAAGAGCATGTTCAATACAAAATTACATTCATACTGTTTATATTTTAAACAAAAGTAATTATTATTAAACAGCTGGCATCTTCTTCAAACAGAATTGTCGTTTGACTTTATTTGCAAACAAATGCGTTTCCCACTTTTGGTACAGAATACAACATGACTGGGTTGGAATATGTAAGTTAAACCATCAGTAACCCATGCCAGACTTAACATCAGCCAAGACAAGCAATAAAATGGTGAGTAAAAAGGTAGAAGTGGCAAAAGAAAAAAGGAAGTTTTATTACCACCACCACTGGTACCCACATTGCATCGTTACCCCTTTATTACACTTGTCTTCACAATTCCAAGATTGAAACACAAGAGCATATAGGCATCCCCTGATGGCCATGTAATATTCTGTTTATCATAAAAATGTTTATTTATTTATTTCTCAACTTCGCCAAACAACAACACTCAAAATAAAAAAAGAAAAACAAATTGCAGGGACCAGGGCCATAGCCAGACTTCAAAACAAGACAAGGCAAGTTTCGGGTCTGGCATGCCTCCCCCAGAAAATTTTGAAATCTAGAGGCTCAGAAATGCTCTTTCAAGCATTTTCCGTGGCACTTTAACTTTAGAAAAGTCAATCTTAGGCAAGTGTGGAAGTTCACTTTTTTACTGCCGAGCGATACTGGTGCAAAAAAAAAAAAGGAAAAGGCCAAAATCAAGACAAAGCAATTGCCTCGTCTTGCCTCATGCTAGCTACGGCCCAGGCAGGGACACCTCAACAGCATAGCCAATTACAGCAGGCCTAGATATTGGCCTTTCAACCCCTAAGGATGGCTAACATCTGATTAAGATATCACCCCTGAATCACACCCACCCTTGAATCACACGCACCCCTGAATCACACGCACCCCTGAATCACACATTAAGGTAATGAGAATGAAGGAAATGATCACCATCTGATTGTGAAAGAAATTCTCCTTGTCACCATCTTAGGAAATTTATGGAGATTTGTATGGAGAATATGCATACTAATGTTGTGATGCAAAGGGTCGATCAAAAAATCAAATCAGATATATCATTCTGCAGTTTTAAGACAAATACATCCCTCACGCATGTTGTTCTCATAGAAATGTATTGTGAACTTCTGAAGTTAAAATGATCATGCCCTTTTCCTTTGCAGGAATATGCTGATTTTCATCCCAAAAAAATTAAATCAGACTTCAGTTATCAAGGTCAAATAAAACAAAAGCCTTTAGGAAGAGAAAAAATGGCATACTGGTTAACACAATTACCTTTAGTTAAAGCAACTGATAGTTGCAAAAGTGAAAGACAGAAATACTACATTTACAGCTGCCTCTTTCCCACACATGGTGCAGATATAAAATTTTGGTGAAAGAAAGCATCATAGCATTCCACGAAAACTGACTGTATTCAGCTTTTTATTGGGTTTGCATTAAATAAGCAGAACAAATATTTTTTTAATGACTAAAAGCTATTTTATTAATACAATCATGGCAAATATTGTTTCATAAATCTACTTATAATTGCTTATAGATAAAAGTAAAGGCATGAATGCAAAAAAAATGTTATAAATACATCGTATCATTCACCTGAAGGAAAAATAATTCATAAAATGCGATTATAATTAAATCTCTTTAGTTTCACCTGCTGTATCGTTAGATTAACATGCAAATTCTTAAGTTGTCGACAAACTTATAATTACATTCTATCCGGATATCAATCACAGTGATTGACAACCATGAACTACAAACAAACAGATTGGATCTAAATTCACCAATCATATCTAGGAAACTTTTTGATCCATCAAAAATATTACTCTTCTTTCAAGCAAGAAACTTTAACTCTATAATCAAATGGTGAGATTTTAATAAGAGTCAGATGAAATGGCTCACTAGATATTTCAAACTATGATGCATTTCACTTTCTTCTTCTTTGCCTTGGTATCAAGGGCAGCTTTTGTAGCTGTTCTAAACACAGCTATCACGCCATCCTTAGTTTTCGCTGAGCACTCTAAGTATGCATACCCATTGATCTTTTCACACATTTGAGTTCCTTCCTCATGTTTGACCGGCTCTTGCTTCATCTTTGCCAATTCTTTCTTGACATGTTCATCATCTCTGAGATCTCTCTTATTACCAACCAAAATTATTGGAACATTTGGACAGAAATGCTTGACTTCAGGAGTCCATTTTTCAGGGATGTTCTCCAAACTGTCAGGACTATCAATGGAGAAGCACATCAAGATAACATCAGTGTCGGGATAAGACAGAGGTCGTAGCCTATCGTAGTCTTCTTGTCCCGCTGTATCCCATAATGCCAGCTCTACTGTCTTGCCGTCAACTTCAATGTCAGCCACATAATTTTCAAACACTGTTGGCACATACACTTCTGGGAACTCATCTTTAGAGAACACAATAAGTAAGCAGGTCTTCCCACAGGCACCATCGCCCACAATCACCAGTTTTTTCCGTATTGCTGCCATCTCAAATCATCAATCTAGGGAAAAAGGTTGTAGAGACAAATTAGTCATATTGCAGTTTCTACATCTCTAAGAAAAAATTAGCGTTAACTTTTCCAGGCACATATTCTTGATCTAATCTAATCTTCTGCACCTATCTTTAAGTTCTTCATCATATACAAAGCTGTGCTCTAAGAAAAATTGAATGGAGCCCAGTGCTCTGAAACCATGAAATCCAAGGTGCCCAGCTTGTGCTTTTTATTTAAAAACTAAGATTCCTGAGTTGCCCAAGAGCAAAAGTAAGGCGCCAGGGGCCACCGGAGGGGCTGATATAGTGTGATTTTCTCAGTGATAGAAGTCCTGGAATGGCCTTTTGCCCTTCACCCCTAACATCAGTATGCATATTCTCCATACTGTTCTCTATACATTTCCAAAGGTGCGGACAAGGAGAATTTGTTTAACAATCCACAGCTTCTTTAGTTGGTGATCATTTCCTTTATTCTCATGACCTTTATGTGTGACTCAGTGGTGATATTGTAAGGAGAAATTAGATGCTAGTCACTCTTAAGGGGTCGAAGGGTTTATTGGCTGATGTTTCAATCATCTGAATGGTTCTTATTAAATGACCAGGTCAATGTCTCGCTGTTGAGGAGTCAATCACAGGCAATACCATATGATCTTTTAAAATCTCACCAGGACAATCTCACCATACAATAAAGGGAATAAGTTTCTAAAGAAACTGTGGTGCTGCGTTGGTGGTGGTATTACAAGATAACTTGGTTTTATCAACTGACTTGATGATGTAACTTGGACACGCTAAAGAATTTCTAAAGCTGACGTTTTCAGTGTTAGCCCTTTGTCAAAGCAAAGAGAAGAATTGAAGGCGTTGTGGTTTGTATACAGAAAAATGGAGCTATGTTATTGGTGGGAACATGGTAGCATGAAAAACACAGGTAACAATGTTCCCAGCAATAGCATAGCTTCATTTTTTCTGCAAATAAACCATACATAATCCACTATTCAACACTGAAAATATCAGCATTAGAAAATCTTAACATTTACACTTGGTCAATTTATATTATCAGCTCAGCTGATAGAACCAATTTATCTCACCATACAATAATTCATTTGAAACACACGAGTACTAGATGATAATTATCCCCCGTCACACCTCACTCTTGCAAGACAGCCAAAAAAAATATCTAAAGAAGAAACAAGAGGCCCTGAGGGCCCTAGGAAAGCCCTCAGGGTGGGAGGGTGGAACAATTGACCAATAAAATAAAACGAGTAATCAAATGTCAACCAAATATCTGTCAACATCTAGCCAGGTGCTGCATGTAGGCCTGGACCTAATTAATTTATTCCCCTTGGAATATGAACCATAGACCTTTTCCTGTGAGAGTAGTCCCAAAAAGGGCCTTTTCAGTAACAGTGACTGACATTTCTACAGCTTTTAGAATTTGCGCAGATAAAGTTCATAAATTTACCATTTATAGCAATGTTATTGTTGACATTAACATCTCATGTCTCTTGTTTGTGTATAGATGGTCTAGTCTTGATCTGCTATGTGTCAAAAGATCAACTAAAAATGTTTCTTAATTCACATGCACAGAAAAACTTGATTGAATCTTTCAAGAAACATTCAACCAAGCAAGAAACAAAACTACCCGACTTTCCAAGTCTCCTCAGGCTCAGCCAATCAAATAAAACTAGCGAACTGAGAGCATAATGTAAGAAATGATGGGGACATGATATTGGAATCTCTTCAAAATTAATACAATCGAATAAAACCAGCGAGTTGAGAGTGTAATGTAATAAATGAAGGGGAGACATGATATCGGAATCTCTTCAAAATTAACACAACGAATCCCATAATACAATACATATCACCAGTTTAACACATTAAGGTCTAATTGATAGAATGAGCGATGGGCAAACACTAAAATAAGAGCACATAACGCTTCTGTAACCCTAAAAATACTTTTAACAAATGGCCGCCATTTTCAAGTTTGATTCACGTTGCACTTTTCGTCAATGAGACCCCGATCTAATATTCTAAGCCTTCCTTCAGGTGTAATCGTGTTAAATAGCCCACCTTTCACTTATAGAGAACACTGTCCCTTGATGTGTGCTTCGAATACTCCCAACAGTGTATAGAACGAAGGATCAGCCAGCGACTACCCGTTCGTGAGCTGTTTGGAGGGGTTCTGCTATTCTTAACCGCTGACCTCAGTTTACACGTCGATCGCACGTGTTATCCAAAAATAGATCTTTGTGTTTCTTGAGGTGGGATTCTAGTTCGCGCAAAGTTTAATTTTTTCTTTTTCGAAGATTGATTTTTTTTCTTCATTATAGGCAAAAGATGATCCAAAATAGTCCAGTATTATTTGCATCAATTCTGTCTTTCGGTTCTATGCGGTCAATAAGCGATGCGTGACATTCGAGCAATTCGTCCCGTGACAAGAAGTGTTCGAGAACATGTAATCGGAAACATCGAAACAAAAAGTGCCTAATCTGATAAGTACGTTACGGTGCCGAACTAAAACCATTTTTTGAGACGGGAAGAAGTACAGGTCTTTCCTTCTGTTTATTCTAGAATTTTCTAAGAAGAAGCTATATTTATCTCGGAAACAAGTACGCCCTGACTTGAAACCGCCCGTGTCGTGGTTTGGCACGCAAACGGCCCTTTCACCCATTAGACTGAAAAAATTATGAAGTTTTTTGTAATTTACTTGGCTAAGTATTAACGCACAAAATTAATCTACGTTTTGTTAATTTTTTCCCCGAAAAACTGCTTCCTTTCATATCTTTCAAGACACACCGTTACGTAAACCCTATCGCAGCGTAAACCGTAGTAGCAGCCGGTAGTACAGCGGTCGTTTCATAACACGATGTCGCAGCTTTATTAAAGCTTATTAACGCTCAGAGCAGACGTGATCTTTGTACGCCTCCAGACAAATGTCATAGCGGCTGTCTGCAAAAAAAAAAAAAAAAAAAAAAACACTAAAACGCCTCCTACTTGAGAAAAGGATAACAAATAATATTTGTGAAGCTTAATTTGCGTGGAAAACAGGAATTTTAATCACACGGATAAGACTGAGAGGATTAGGTTAACCCGCCCCAAATCGTCAACTTTTGTAATCTTTTCATCGTTATTGCTATCATTCTTGGTATTATTTTCATTATTAGAAGATAACTATGCAATCTTAGCCTATAAGTTGCAGATTATTGTATCGTAATGAATAAATAAGTCAATATCTAGGAACAATTTGAAAAAGATTCATCTCTGCGTGACCAAATAGCCCACGGAATTGAGGTAAAAAAAAATTAAAGTATAATGGATTACAAGACTTAGATAAACATTTGGAACTTATGACTATAATTCTTGTTCTTTACATCTCAGAATAATAAATTTTAACATTTCAGTAAATATTCGGAAAGTAAAACATGCAGTTGGGGAATGTTACCTTGAAAAAATCACGCGGTTTTCCGATCTCGGAATCTCGTCAGCCTTTAGTATCGCATTTCTTTCGAAGTTTTCAGGTCTAACATTTTTACTTCTAGCCGTGTTTTAAGCTAAAGTAGCTCAGAGAAATCGTCTTGAGCGTCAGAAGTCTGTATATGCCCGTTATCGTTTAAAAGTATTGCGATGCAGAAGCTAAAATAGAGCAAAAACAAACGCCGAAACTTGAGACAGCATCTCTGCTTTAGCCTGCGGGCGAGCTGTCAAGAGCGAATGCGCCCCATTGCAAGTTCGCCCACAACCACCTTTGTGAGTTCGCCCTATAAGGTAAAACAAGTAGCCCACACCTTTACCAGTTCGCCCCGAAAATATTTTCACTCGTTTCCCTACCAAAGAAGGTATTAATTCTCTGTTGAAATCAGGATATTTTGGAGACCAATATGCAACAGGGGGCGAACTTGCAATGGGGAAAGTTCACCAGTTTTAGAAATACCCCTCCCACCACACCCATGATGTTTTTTTACTACTTATCTAACACCAAATTTTTGCATCGACATGTTATTACATGTTGTTATGTGCATGTTATTACTTAATGTGAAGTATTTAGAATCTACGTGCTTTGAAATACCGAGTATTTCGCTGCTTTCTTAAGCTCTGGCATGGATTTTTTTTTCTGAAACAAAGCTTGAACACCCATCCCTCTGTCCAAACTTCCTGAATCCGCCTCTGCTAACTGAGGTCAAACTCGTTCCCACGGCCTTTTCCCCGCCCCACCTCCTACGAAGGGAAAAGGCCCTGGGAACGAGGTTGAACTGAGGCGGATCAACTCCAGTATCTGAACAACTGCGCACCTACCTCTCTCCTAATCCAAAACAGCTGTCAACTGTTAACAACTTGTTGGAGTTAATGTTAGTTCAGGGGAGGAGTAGGTGTGCAATTACTGTGATTTAGAAATGCAATAACCAGTTACAGTATTTCACATTTATGTCTACGGCAACGGCGTGGTAAACGCTTACTGCGTCTCGTTGTCTCCAGCGAAACCCTAGCAGCCGTTTCAAATACATCGCTAACTCCTTCCATAGCTTTAGAAGAACATTCCAGGTATAAATGGGCGTTGATTTTTTGACACATCGCAAATCCTCCCTCGCTGGTAACAGGCGCTTGCTTCAACTTCCATAGCTCGTTTATCACATTTTTGTCGTTTCTCAAATCTCTTTTGTTACCAACCAAAATGATTGGCACATTGGGGCAGAATTGCCTTACTTCAGGAGTCCATTTTTCAGAGATGTTTTCCAAACTGTCAGGACTACCAATGGAGAAGCACATCAGGATAACATCAGCCCCATGATAAGACTGAGGCCGCAATCTTTCGTATTCCGCTTGTGCTAGAGTGTCCCAAAATCCCAGCCCAACTGTGTCTCCATCAACTCTAATCACGGCCCGATAGCCACCGTCAAAAACTGTTGGCACAAATTCTTCGGGGAACTTTTTGCACGCGAATGAGAGCATAAGGGAAGTTTTTCCACAGCCACTATCACCTACAATTACCAATTTTTTATCAATGTATGACATGATCAGTGAATTCCTTGAACCTGCAAAATTAAGCAGAGAGGATATTTCACACGAAACCCTTTGCTTGAAAAGTTTCTCGCCTTGTTTCTCTGAAATCTCCCGTTCCCTTTAATACTACCAAAGATGCTCCGATGGCTTCCAGTAATTGTCGAAGACGCTCCTACGACTTCCAAGTGTTTCTAAAGACGTTTGCCTGTTTTAGGATGGATTAATTCCCCACCATGATCCATATTTTGGAGTTCTTCTTTAATCAATCATGACGTTTTTAGCTGACTCTGGCCATATTTGGCTCGCATGGAAAGCATGTTTCCTGGCGAGCGAGAACTTAATCCGATTCCGATCAAATGTTGGATAAAGGTTGATGCAATCGAAGAAATTTAAGAATGAAGAAATAAGAGATAGAAGGGGTAAGAAAATAAAACAAACCTCTCCCCTCCCCACTCCCCCTCCCACTCTCCCCTCCCCACTCTCCCCTCCCCACTCTCCCCTCCCCACTCTCCCCTCCCCACTCCCCCTCCCCACTCCCACCGACTTACTATTACATCTTTCTCCTGACCACTTCATCCCAAGTACACTTTTTTACTCTCTCTATGCTTTCCCAGCCTCACCAATTCCAACTTGGTGGCTTTAAGTAAGTACTGTTCATGTAGCTTAGTCTTCTTTGTTGACGCGGGTTTCGCTCTTAAAAACGTTAGTCACGCAAAAGTTGTTTGAGTCGTTTGGAGCTTTGCGTGACATGCTGCTAACCATCGGCTGCGAAAGAGATTATCTGATGAGTCATATATTTGTTTACGGACATTCTGGGAAGATTTCAACCACTAGCATAGTTGTACGTAAGATTAAAATTTTGGCAATGAAATTTTCCGCTCACCTCAAAGAAATGTAACCACCAGACAACCTTCTTATCAAATACAGCTCGTCGCGTGACCTAAAAATCACAGACCTAGCCTATAGATAATCCAATGACGGTTTTGGGTAAACTTTCAAGCGCCTTCATTTTATACTGTTAGAGCAGAGGAGTTATTATTGGCCACTGATGAAGACATCAAGGAAAATCCCTGCGGTGTAGCCTTTATGCTTTCAGTTGACAGAAATAGATTTGGCACTTCTCATCGTTTCAAGATTGTGTTGCGCAACTTAACACAGCTGACGTCATTTCCGCTTCCTCGATACGTAAGTGCATTGAGGATATGACGTGTAAGATTATGGGATGGGGAATATTGTTTCTCCTTTGCAAATTTCTGATTTTCAGATCGTAAGTTTTATAGACTCGATTGCCTCATTGGAGAAATTGTCCCCGTTGTTGTTATTTGAGGATTACTTTGGAAATTTAACGCTAACGAGATGGGCCGACCGTGGGGATTTGAATAAACTGACTTTCAAGACAAGAAACCAAACCAGCTAGCCTGATACCCTTGCGATAAAACTCATTCCGTTTGAAGGGGCTTTCAATGCACAGTCATCTAGGGTCATTTAAGTTGTATAGTTTGTTTGATTATTTGTCTGTTAAGCCCTCTTAACCCTGTCACACTCCCAAGAGACAGAGCTGAATCGAATAATGAAAAGCTACGTCAGCGGGTATGCGGTCAACAACGCGGGCTCAAGTGTCCTATGTCTTAAATTTAGCGAAATTAGCGGAAAATAATAAGGGCTGACCTTTAAAACTGAGGAACTCTATTTTCGTCGAAGGCACTTTCCTATTTCCAAAGGTTTAAAGTAGAAAATTAATTTTTGAAAATTTTTAGGGGGTGTACCAAATTTTTGGAGGTTGTTCTGTAAAAGAAAAGCGGCAAGGTAAACGACGCCTCGAAGCAACAGAATAGGAAATGAACCATGCGAACGACTCAAAATCCGTGTTTCCGCGACAAAACCTAGCGCATGTGTATATGTTATTCAGCTCTGTCCTCTAAGAGTGACCAACACAGAATATCTCCTTACAATATTAACACAATATTAAGCAAACAAGAGATAAGAAAGTCAGGGGATTATTAGTTGATCCGATACCAAATTCTCCATATTAACATCGTAAGGATTGTGTGACAGACGGTAGGGAGAAATTACTAATTCGATCTTAGAAGTGAAAAGGGTTAAATAGCTGGAGGTAAACCGCGCTTAGAAATCTACTGCCAGGGTAGAAAATAGTAAGGTGGCAAAACAAAACATTACAGAACGAGGATGTCAACACCAGTGCCAACCCTTAGAATAGTTAAATTGCAAACAAACAGCTGACTTTTTCCTGAAGCTTTTGTCAGAATAGGACGAGTAGAGTACCCAGGAGTCTGTGACTAACAGTTTCGACAAGGTCACACACGAAACGATAGTAATCAATTCACATTCCCGTAAAAGCCACCCAATGCCTTATGATGGATAAGTTATGGACGAAAGAGTTTTTGCGTAGGGTGAGCTGAAGGAGGAATTTTCCAGCGCCACTGAAGGGGAGAAGGGTGGGGAAATTTACAGACTGTGGCGTCGAGAAGAGAAAGATTTCGCATGCAACGGCGTATAAAATGTCTTGAGAATTTCCCCACGGGACTTCTACGACCAATCGCATTTCTGCCACGAGAGTGCGCAGTTATCTGACTACTAATTTGACATGCAACGGCTTTTAAGGCCTTTTAAGCAAGTGAGAAATTCATTCCCACCATTTATCTTGTTTTCCTTTTTCTTGAATCTGTTTTTAGTTATTATGAATTTAACTATTAATTAATATATTTGATGTATTTACTGAATCCCTCACTCCAGTGTGTGTCAGCAGTCAGTCATTTTAATTGTAGATATTCGTTAAAGTTCAATTTAACTTTGACCTGACTTGGCTTGCATTGTTCAGAATAAACTATTGAAACAATATCTCTTTTAAGGTAATGCATTTTTCTCAAAATAGATCTCTGTGCATGATCTTCTTTGAAGTCCTTCGAAAATTTTGACCACTTCATGATCGTGTATGTTTTCTAGCTTCTAGCTGGAAGCATTTAGCTCTCCAGTCTCTAAGATTGACTTCCAGTACAAACCTAGATTGCAGACGACCAACGTAAAAATTTTGGACTACAGTTTTCAAGATGTGCAGTCGATGCGACTCTCCTGAGCAAATAAGCATGTGACTGAGAAAAAAAGGGACTCAACTGACATGAAGGTTCCGAAAAAAAATCTGCAATCTTCAAAGCGATGGCAAAGGAATTAAAATCAAAACTTGAGTGCCAAAATGGTTCATAAAAATAAGTTTCATCTTTTAATATTATTGTTTTTAATAACTTGAGTGCCAAAATGGTTCATAAAAATAAGTTTCATCTTTTAATATTATTGTTTTTAATAAAACTATGTCTATATCCGAAGAACATCGCTAAAGTCGAATGATAGCTGAGAAAATCCAGTCAGTATTTATTGCAACCAGTGCCGTTCTGATTATTTTTAGCTGAAAGAGAAACCGCTCTTCTTAAGATTTTTATCTTGGGCATCCTGGGTTCCATTCTACGCTACACTCTGCTGCAAACGCCATCTCGCTGAATTTTCAAAATATACGACATCTTTGAAATCGTTTATTAGGCTTGTATAGTTTCGTCTTGAGTGCAGCCCTGGCAGCCGTCTCGAACACATCTCTTACTCCCTCTCTTGTTTTAGCAGAACATTCAAGGTAGGCATGTGCTTTTACTCTTTCACTTATAACGGATCCTTCCTCACTCGATATCGGTACTCGTTTATAAATCGCCAGCTCTCTCTTCACATTTTCGTTGTGTCTTAAATCTTTCTTGTTACCGACCAAAATGATTGGTACATTTGGGCAGAAATGTCTTATTTCAGGGGCCCATTTTTCAGGTATGTTCTCAAAACTGTCGGGATTATCAACAGAAAAGCACATCAAGACAACGTGAGTATCGGGGTAAGACAGAGGTCGAAGTCTATCGTAATCTTCTTGTCCAGCGGTATCCCAAAGTGCTAGCTCCATCATTTTCCCATCCACTTCCACATCAGCGACATAGGTGTCAAAAACTGTTGGCACATGAGTTTCGGGGAATTCATCTTTGGAAAATACATACAGGAGGCAGGTTTTACCGCAGGCGCCATCCCCTACAATGACCAGTTTTTTCCTTACGGCTGACATTATGAATTCTCGATCTACAAAGCGAGGAAAGGAAATTAATAACTATCTAGCGTACTTTATATTAAAGTTAGTTTAACAATATTACGTAGCCTGTTATATTGAAGAAAAATTCCTATTTTTAAACTGAGATACATATGTATGAAAGCGATCCTCGCAGTAATGAACACTTCTTAAGTAGGTAGTAGTGAAAATAAGACCTGAAAAAAATATAGGCCTCTACGGTTTGAAATCCATGACCTCTATGATGCCGGTGAAGTGCTCTACCAACTGAGCTAACAAGTCAACCGGAAATTGGTCATTATGTTGGTTCGCATGAAACCCGTGAAGGGATGAATTTGAATTTAATAAAAGACAAACATTCAGTGAGTGCAACACCAAATTCTCCTGAGCAATTAACCAGTAAGTGTATAGCAGCTAGATTGGATTCCTCGATATATATTTTAAGAGAAGCCATGTTTTTGTTTGTCTATAGATACCTTAGCCCAGTCAAGTTTTCAAATTCATCACTTCCAGAGAAAGCTGCGGTCCTTCTAAATACTCAGATACCAAGAGAGCTTGCAGATACGATTGTAATTTGACAGGAAAACCAAACGAATCGAGTTCTGGTTTGATTATTGATTATTATTGGCTCATTTATTTTGAACTGAACTAAAGGAAATTTTCCGTTTTGGATCAACGGTAAGAACCAGTTATTAAAATTTTTGCTCCACTTAGGCTAAAGAAAAGGTTAAACTTTGGGTATATGATCGATTTTGTCCAAGAAACAATGACCATAAACTTTTCAAAGAATGGCACTGCACGCATCTATAGTAACAGTAAATTCATTTCAATAACACGAGCGTGCTTTGCGTTCAATATTACTTCGCCCGTAAAGCATTGAGGCGTAGAAACGGGAACCTTCCCGCATTGAAAACGTTAAAAAACAATATTTTTATGCTTCAGTCATGGGTTACTCGCGATATAAAGAACTGGGGTACTTTGAAGAACACTCTAAAAACTAAACTATGGGTTGCTTGGCCAACCGAGAAACATATGCTCTCTCTTAACTTAATTCTCGAGTGCGTCACATATCGATGAAGACACAGCTTTCGTACGAACCATTTGTTAATCATCCATGTTAAATTCACGAAGATTGTAGAAGCTTTTTATATCAGACAAAGATTCTCAGTTGGAGAAAAATAAATTGAGGAATTGACCACACTTTCTCAGTCATTCCTTAATACGTACCTTTATAAAAATTTCTTCGGACGAGGACGTGCTTGAACAAGCTTGAAATAGGCAAAGTGTTTGATATTTGACTTCGAAGTCGAATGTGTGAATGAGAGTTAGCTGTCAGATTCGCGAATTTATTTCATTCGAGCGGAGGAGTTATTATTGGCAACTGTGTATGACATCAGGGAAAATACCACTGGTTTACTATGAGGGCTTTTCATTGGTTGAAAACCACTCATCTATTTTTCAATTTTATACCCGGGCTTGAATGAACAGAAACACCGATGACTCATGTTTTAAATTTATGCAAACTAGGCTTACGATACATAATTATGCCAATCTATCAAAATTTCCTTCACATCTTGACTGTATTTAAAAAATAGAATCTATCGTGTTTATTTATTTATTTTTTGACAGGCATATATATATATATATATATATATATATATATGAGAATTTAGATAGAATAAAATAGACGAGAATAAAAATAGTCATAGTATCATTGTCATAGCATGTTTTTAGAATTGTTCTCGAGTTTAAAAAAAATGCTTTCCTTTTTTCGCGTCAGGATGTCATGAAAATTTCATACGTTTTTGTAACCACTTTCTTTCAAAATGCGTCTGTTTTTTCGAGTGCTTGTCCTCGGTCATTACTGACGTCGAAGGATGTAATTTGATACGCTCTATCTGAAAACAGCCACAGATATAAACGCGTTTCCTGTTACTATCGATTTCATTTCTCTTGAATCCCCCTTGGGTCCGTGAACAGCCGCTTTTAAACTATCATTTGTTTAACCAAAACTTCATGCTGAAATTCTGTTCGAAAAAAGTAAAACTTTATCGTTGAAATAATTTCTTGTTGCTTTTAACGATGAGTGCGAGACGAGACTTGCGTGACACAAAGGGTGACGTCATCTCTGCTAGATCATTTCCTGTTGTGAAACATCTAAAGAATTCTTCTCGCACGTTTATCAATTGTTTCACAGTTTCATTTCACTGATTTTTTCCTCTTCATTAAGCCTGTGGTTTTAAGGTAAGTTAAAGAGTATGTTTCTACGCTTTGCTTGTATCATCAATACAATAATGACAGATAGTCCAACCAAACACGAATTTCGCAACATTGCAAGGTCCGGCGGGTACGATACTTACATTTAACGTGCAGTTTTGAAGCCTTCAACAGTAAGGAAATTAGTTAGGGAATCATCTTTTTTTGAGTTAAAGCTTTGTGCTCTGTTTTGCGTTTTGTGATAAAAGGGTATTCACCCGAAAATAATTTCAAATTATTTATTGGTCAAAAATTATATCTGAATCATTCGGGTCATCGAATCTGTCGACCCTCTCCCGAGAGACTGGGGGGAGGGGGGGCTGGTGTAGAGAATCGGACGCCATATGGGATGGATCTGGAAGGTGTATCGATTTTATGAGGTCACTCATTTTGAACGAACGGATCGCCAAATCGCACAGTAAGACAAACTACTTGGTTGGTTTGAAGTGTTAGGATAGCTCAGCTTGACCTTGACCCTTTCTCGCACAAGATCGGATTGAGGGTCTCAGTAGGGAAATGGTTTTTACGGCAAATAGGGAAATGGCCATTTTACCGGGCCGGAGTTGTTCAAATGAAACATTCTTACCACTTCTAATTTCACTTGACGTAATGCTGATTAAACCATTTCAAAAGAAATATTTTTCCAAAGTTATTTTATTCTATACAGCGCAATCAATATCGTTGACACTGAAACGTACGAGGAGGCTAGGCTTTACCAAATTTTGTTTGGAAGGGCTGTAGGTCCACCTACCTCCCCCCCTCCCCCCTGCTCTGTCTATGTAACAAGCTTTCTATTTCACTTTTATCTCAGTCATTTGCAGATCGAGGATAAATCATGTCGGTAGTTAGGAAAAAGTTCGTCATCGTCGGTGACGGTTTATGCGGGAAGACCTGCCTTTTGATGACTTTCTCCGCTGGCAAATTCCCTGAAGGATACAAGCCTCGAACAGTTGAAAACGATATTTTTAACCTCAGCGTTGATGGCAGGACAGTAGAGCTTGAGTTTTGCGATACAGTTGGAGAAGATGATTTCGACAAAGTTCGACCTCTGGCATATCCTAACACAGATGTGGTCGTCATGTGCTTTTCCATTGAAAGACCAGAGAGTTTGGAGAGTATCGCCAAAAAATGGACACCTGAACTAGCGCAGTTCTGTCCTAAAGCACCGATAATCATTGTTGGGAACAAGAAAGATCTTAGAGATGACCAAGGGATTAAAGAAACGTTAGCGAAATTAAATCAGTCTCCTGTGACAAGCGAACAGGGGCGTGCGATGTGTGAACGAATTAATGGACATGTTTACCTTGAGTGTTCCTCTAAAACTATGGAAGGAGTTAGAAATGTATTTGAAACGGCCGCAAGAGCTGCTCTTTTGAAGAAGCGTGATCGTAAGAGATGCTATATGCTCTAAAATCATCAAGAAATATCAGATTTTTCAACTTCTCAGATCTCATTAGTAACTCTCCCTTCAGGCTACTAAGCATATCTTTAAGGATTAGTTGGGAGAATTTGAAGTTACCGCTGATAGGCGCCCAGAACATTCCTTCCTTAGCTGCGCCGCTAGTGTGGCTTAAAAAGTGTTATTCAGTTTTAATCGTTATAATGCTCATCTGAATATTGTCATAGAAAAAGTAAATATTACCATTGTAATTGATTTAGAACATTGTTTATTTTATATAATTTCCAATAACATCAATATCATTGCATTCACACTTTTTCTTGTGAAAATATATCTTTTATGAAAATAATCTTACTTTTCCACTAGAATCTTACATCTGTAAACTTTGATAGGAACAAACCTATCGAGGACAACCAAACCGTATAAAAAGATAAGAATTTTGAATCCTTTCATTAACTTTGAATTTGACCAAGAAAAGCTACAAACAATATTATGTCGACTTTTCAAGCAAAATATAGTTTTTCTCCTTAGATTGTCTGGAATTCAAACTTTTCTATTTTTCTAATGGATCTCATCAGACACAAAAGCAGCCATGAGAAAAAAAGAATATGAAAAGTTTAAATCAAACGACTTAGAATCGTACAGGACTTTTTTTTTTCTCGTCATTTTTAACTGTAGACACAAACATGACAACCATTTGTACTTAAAACGTTTCAGCGCGTACTGACTTTAAAAGTAAACTTGGCGCTTGAGCCCCAAAATTCAGAGAGATTTTAAATATTTCTAATGCTGTACTTCACATCTAGCTATAGTATACTACATTTATACCACGGTCGAGGCTTGTATAGTTTAGTTTCCAATGCAGCCTTGGCGGCCGTTTCAAACACATCGCTGACTCCCTCTCTCGTTTTCGCAGAACACTCCATGTAAGCATTAGCTTTGATCCTTTCAAACATTGCTCGTCCCTCTTCGATAGTCACAGGCGCTTGGTTGAAATTTGACAACTCCTTCATCGCGTTTTTTTCGTGTCTCAGGTCTATCTTGTTACCCACCAAAATGAGTGGAACACTTTGACCACAAAAGTGCCTAACTTCAGGAACCCACTTCTCGTGGACGTTTGCTAAACTGTCAGGACTATCAATGGAAAAGCACATAAGTACAACATCAGAGTTAGGATAAGACAGAGGTCGCAGTTTGTCATAAGACTCTTGACCAGCGGTATCCCATAACTCTAGCTCCATCATTTTGCCGTCGACTTCAATGTTAGAGACATCATTCTCGAAAACTGTCGGAGCGTGAAACTCAGGAAATATGCCATGAGAGAACACAGAAAGGAGGCTTGTTTTTCCACATGCACCATCGCCAACAATGACTAATTTTCTTCTGATGCTCGACATGAGGCCAGCTGGTTTTCAATCTGTGCGAGAAAGAGACATGAGATTTGATTTGTAACTCTCCCTAGCCCCCTCTCTGCTGTTATATACTTTGTTAGTCTTAAATCAATTCAATCTCAAATCAAAGTAGGTTTTTTTGTCAGCATCAGTTTGTGTAACAATGTTTTTTAGAGAGTGATTAAGGAAACGTTCCATTTTCTTCACTTCTTACATGCAGGAGTTAAAAAAATTTAAGAAACACCAAACTCATGATAACGTGATAAATTGAAAATCCTCCTGAGTCGGATCATCTCAACTCACTTAGTTGCGTAGGAAAAAACTCGAGTACTCGAGCCAAGTGGAGGTTATCTTGGTTTTCGTAACATTAAGCAACTACAAGTATCACTGCTCTCCCCTGGATGGGATGCTGATCCACCGCAAGGCTACCCCCAAGCATTTCATTAGACTTCCCTGAAAATTCGCCGTATCTTGTCGATGGTTGTGTTATTTCTTTAGTGAGCAAAGCCACTCATATGCCAATTGCGACTGTTACATTCATGAAACACAATGTATACAATACACCGAATTACATTTACTATAGTGGTTTACGTACTGACTAGATATTGACGATAAGTTTAAAATATTATCAAACATAGACAACATCAGACTCTAATCACTGAAGCCTGACACAAACCTTGCGATATTTTTTTTCTTCAAACAGTTAGCTATTGCTTATAGTAGTAGACGCCGGCAATTCCATATAGATGTCAACTTACCCTTACAAAATTAAAGCAACAGGGCTCTTCTTGACAGACGCAGTTCTGTTAGAGGATTTACCGGTCAACGAACGCCGTATGCTGAACGTAAGACTATCTCATGTAAGTAACACTGACTTTTCAGTAAGCCTCAAATTTATTATTTCACAGCGGATTGTTTATTATTGGCA
This sequence comes from Stylophora pistillata, assembly GCF_964205215.1. NCBI lineage: Eukaryota > Metazoa > Cnidaria > Anthozoa > Scleractinia > Pocilloporidae > Stylophora > Stylophora pistillata. The sequence goes on from NC_142523.1 coordinate 7,111,779, forward strand.
ACTGACGTAACACTTAAGTTAGACCTTGGGGAAAATCCCAGGGGTTTTATGCTTTATTTCCTCTAATTAATAAAAAGCATCGTTTATCGTTTATCCGGATATAACCAATGACATAGAGTGTCTTATCGCGAATCAGCGTGTAAAAATTTTACCCACCCTACATCTTACCACCAAACGGTTTACTTGAATTAAAAAAAGAATAATAATAACAAAAAAATCTCCTTAGTTTTGAGTTGTTTTATTAATTTCTCATTGAAAGTAAACATCATCAGCTATTTTTCCATTTCTTATAACAATCTGTTTTAGGTGTCTAACACTGATTATAACAAAGCTTCTGATTCGACGAACGTAGGGACTTAAAATAGCTTCAGATATAAATCTGACCGGAAAATGAAAACGGTCGCATTTACATTCATCTTTTTGGAACAATAACATCGATTGAATGTACGTGCACTGCGTTTGAAGCAAAAGAGTGAAAATTTCTTGCTAGGTGATAAGTGAAAAAGTATACATGTTTCTTTAGGACGGCATTTAAAATTTATTTCAAACGAAATCCTCAACAGCCGAGTATCTTAAGATTACACTACTTTTGATGTTGTTACAATGGATTGACGAGCTTTCGAAGCCCAATAATAAGTCATTTCTGGTTGCTCGACCTTCCCTTTTGTCAAGGCGTCCTCTAAAACTCATTTTGGTATAACATCAGTATTTTCTATCAGCCTCCTGTTGCGTTGGACGAAGGAGAATGCTTACCCTTCATGGGTTTTATTATGGCCTGGATTTTAATATACCGAGATAGAAATACCCTTTCCTAGGCTAATTGGTAACAGGACTTCGTGATCGTCCGATTCGCTCTGTAATCATATATGAGTGATAACAAAATAGCGCGAGAGTCCGATTTGTTCATCACAAGTATGATTACATTAAAGACCGAATTGGACGACACGAAGTCTTATAACCAATTAATCATAAAAATTACAATTTCCTAGAGACGAGGGATAGCCATGTTATGAAAGGCAGAGGCAATTTGCTTAAAAGACTGACAGAGGAGATGTCCGATAACACCTTGGAAAGTGAATTGGTGGAAAAATAGGAGTTTTTTTTTAAACCAATCACAATCAAGGTAATTGCATTTTTTTGTGATTATCACTGGTATAACTACCAGTCCAACCTGTATTAAGCGGTCACCCACGGGAAATATGGGAAGAAATACAGGTTGAAATATAGGTTGAAATACAGAAAAGGGAGCAAGGTTGGCGTAGTGGTGAGAGCGCTCGCCTTCCACCAATGTGTCCCGGGTTCGATTCCCGGACCCGGCGTCATAAGTGGATTGAGTTTGTTGGTTCTCTACTCTGCTCCGAGAGGTTTTTCTCCGGGTACTCTGGTTTTCCCCTCTCCTCAAAAACCATCATCATTTGAATTTATTTGATTTAGAGTCTATTTAGATTTACAGACGACCCCACAAGCTGTTCAGCTTTAAACATTATCGTGTCTAAATAAAGGTGTTATTATTATTATTATTATTATTATAAGGGTGATATTAGAAACGATGAAAACGCAATTTTATGTCACAATTGATCACTTAATGTTCAAAAACTCGCTCAAAAATACTACTTACATTTAGATAGGGAGATCTGAAATAAGGATTAAATTTTTTGTTTGTTTCATTTGAGTGATTCTGCCCAAAGTGATCATTCAATACAGGTGAAATGCTTGATTTCAATTGTGTCTTTAAACTCTTGAAAAAGGAACGGCGATACACGTTCCTGTGGTTTATGAAAGTTTTAACATTTTTTTTATCAGTTTAGAGGCAATTTACCAGCAAAATACAGATAGCGAATGTCGACATTTCTAATCTCAAAATCACGAGAAAAACGACAAATCAAAAGAGCGGACAAAGGATGGCTACAAAAGGAAAGCATTTAAACAGATTGAAAATCTTATAAATAGGGATGTTACCAGTGAAAGCCGTCAATTTTTGTTTCCCTCGATGCTTCGATCAGCCCAACTTGGGAATACGGCGCAGATTTTCCAGTAGAAACCTGACTTAATTGCCTTCGATATTTTTTCCTAGGAGTAAGCTAAACAAGAGATCTATTGAGCAGGACAATAGTTTAGCACAAGCATTTTAAAACCTTGTACAAATCTTCGCCGTTATCTGCAAATCAACAAAATTATTAATTCATTTTTTAATTGACTTCTTCATCAACGCTCCACGCACTCCGCACTTTTGAAATGCACGTGTTGAGCGTTGGCTTTCCTGCCCTTTGACATTTTTAAGTCTCGCAACCATGGTGCTCGTTGCTCAGTTTCGCTGTCATTTTCTTCAAGTAGCCATGAGCTTCCCGGGATAATAATGCCTTTTTCTCCTGCACTGGTGAATTAAAATACCTGCCAAGACGTCCAAAAGAACAAAAAGAAATTATCAAATTGTTTTATCTTTGATGATTAGGACGGAATTTTGCAAAGAGCGGTCTCAGGTGATTAAAATTGATTGATTTACACTGTTTTATTGTTCCCTCATGCTAGATGGTACAGGGGAATCCTTGTTTACAATATTTGCCTCATTAGCATAGGCAATTCAGTTTCTGATGGAGCTTAAAATAAATCAGTTCTGAATATTGAAAGGTCAAAGTACGATTAACTCGGCCAAAGAATACGAGCCTGATGCATTGAATACTTTTTGTGCAACAGGGGATTAAAAACTCAAAATTTTACATAGAATGTATGAGCTCGTTAGCGCTTTTGCCACCCAGAAATCTTGCAGTTTTTGATTTTCAAAGCATATACCAGCGAACCATTCTTGCTACAACTTCAATTCAAGCTGCAATGCATTGCTATGCCTATTATCACTGTTCAAACTCGTGCCAGATCCTCAAGCTGGTTTCGCTCTCTACAATGTTCCTTCAAGTGTATAATTAAATGGTGATTTTAATAGTGTATTTTGGCCGAATTCTCCCGCGTGATACATACGAGCAAAATAAGACGTTCAAATTGTATGCCTTACTTTCATTGAGATTCATCCAATCACCTGTTCTGCTTTGGTTCAATATTTTTCCTCTACCGAGCTACTCCGAGGTGTTTTTCAAGGTCCTGTTTGTCACGAGTTTGTTGATGTTGTTTGTCACTGTTTCAAGAAATAATCCAGACCATGAAATACTTCAAGTAGAACCACTGATCACCGAAAAACGCGTTCCAATCGCCATGTGCTTGCTGCTGTGCTCATTTCTCGTTTACCGCGGCGCGCTATCAGTAAACTGGGATTTTGATGAACCCGAAGTTGCCAACAAAGCGCTTTTTGTCTTCACCCCGAAATTTATATTTGGGTTATTCTACTCGTAACATTCTGCGATTTGATCGAATTTAGATCAAAAGGAGTTTGAGGTAAAAACTTTCATAATTTAGATGGAGTTTACTCCAAGGATAATCCCCAAGTTCCCCTCGCAATTTTTTGGATATTTTAATTATGAATAAACACGTATGATACTTTAAAAACACATTCACATGAAACCAGTCGCTGTGATGAAGACCGGCATTTCACAGATACTGGAAAAATTAGAATTAAACTAAAACGGAAGTTTTCAGAGTAAACAGCGTTTAAAGACTGTTAATTGTATGCAAGGGGATACCCAAGGTACTACAAAAAAGCAAAACAAAACAAAAACAAAACAAAAAAACAATAATTACTAAAATTGCTTTATGTTTGATGACCAGGACGGAATTTTGCCAAGGGCAGTCTGGTGATTAAAAAGCATAAACTGATTTAAATAGTTTTAATGTTCTCTCATGCAGGTTAGTCTAAATTCGGAACGTCATCAATCCACAGTCTGTCAACCTGTGAGAACCTTGTACATAACCTTTGATTGTACTAAGGTAACTGACGAGATATTTGATGTCCAATCATGGGTTTGAGATTTGTCAGTTCTTTTAGTTTTGGCGGATTTCATTGCACTCTATTGCGATTTGGAAAAGCTGTTGCGATGCTATCGTGACAAACTGATGTCCAGAGTTCTCAGAAAATGCAGGTCACGGTGCATCATCTAAGACGAAAACCAGCTTACCATTCTTGCTACAACTTCAGTTCAAGCTACAATGGATTGCGATGCCCGATAATTACCGCTCAAATCAAGTTCGTGCCAGATCCTCAAACTGGTTTTGTTGTGCCAATGATTACGGAGCTCATTACCGCTCAAATTCGTGCCAGACCCTCAACCTGGTTTTGCTTTCTGTATTGTTGCTAGAAGGGTTTAATTTAATGGCGAGTTTAATAATGTATTTTGGCCCAATTCTCCCGTGTGAAATTGATATTTGGACTCACTCAACCTCAAACATTCTGGTATTTGATCGAGTTTCGACCAAGAGACAAACGAAGATTTAAAGATGAAAACTTTTACTGATTCAGAAGGAGTTAACTCTAAGGAGAACCTATATGTTTTCTTGTATATTTTTAGTATCTTAATTATGAATAAAAATTTTCACAGATGACCGAGCCATTTTAGTTCTCGAGCATCGGATAAAATTCTTCGTTTGTCTATTAAAAGCTCTTTTTCTGCTATGTAAAAATTTAGTGAGAATTTCGCAGAGAAAACTACCTACAGAACACAACAGAACGCAAAAAATCGCCATCTTGGATAGTGTAGGTTCTGTTACAAAGTGCGGAGCCTGATGATTTTAGCTATTTGTTGTAAATATCTTACATAAAATGTCTGAAAGGTTTTCGAGATTAATGTTGTTAGTAGGAGTAGGGATATTTCTAAGTGATGAAATTAAAATCAGAATTGATGTGCTTCTGTGCGCACGCTCAACCGTGACCCTGTCCTTTTAAGGTTTTCGCTCGTTTTAAAGTGTCTATACGGCCAACAGGGTTTTTTATTGTTTTGGTACCTCTTTAACCTGTAAAAACGTATTCTCAGAAAAAAAAAGTTGATTCTGACGCCTCTTCACCCTAAAATCGAGCTTTAAAGTTCCCGTTTCGGCCACGCCCAATGAAGTTGACCGCGTAAGGGAAGATTGGTGATGAGTGACGTCACTCCAAGAGCGTCGTGTTGTTATTTTACTTGACAAACGTAATACTTTTACAACACATCTATCGGGCATATTTATGTCGCCGAAAACTCTTTACCTTACTGAAAAAAAGCAGTGAAATGAACCACTGGCGGGATTTGGCGCGTTCCTGACTTGACGTCACGACCCATTCTGGAACCCATTCTCCTTCAATGGGCGTGGCCAAAGCGGGAAGTTTAAAGCTCGATTTTAGGGTGAAGACTCGTCAGAATCCAATTTTTAATTAAGAATACTTTTTTACATGTTAAATACATACCAAAACTATAAACACCTTGTTGGCCGTATAGACACTTTAAATCTCACGAATGAAGAATATCACGTAAATTATCCCTTATGCATACCGTGCGTTTGTGATACTTGTTGAAATTTATAATTAATACATACACATACACAAGAAGGAAATTAGAATGTGTAACCTCCTTCCCTACGTGTTAAACCATTGTTTCTTTTGAAAGGCGTGAAATAGGCGTTCAAGCTTTAATCTGAAGATTAACCGGTATTTTTTAAAAAAATGTGTGAATTCTCCTTCTTGGACGCACGCCGACTGCTCATATTTCTTGAAAGAAATGAATAAATAAATAAGCACGCACACATTATATAAGAAGTAAATTAGAATTTGGATTGCCGTTACATTGCTGCTTAAACTCTATTTGTTCTGTTTAGAGATCCAACAAATAACAGCGAATAAAAATCAGAGTAAAACATAACCGATTTAAACTTTTATTAAAACAAGCTTGGAAGTGTCGAATCTTTTCTAAAGTTTTTACAGATCAAAGTTTCACACGACACCAGGGCTAATACAAAGTCCTCTCTGTCTTTCTTTGTGCAGTGAGAAGAGAACCGATGATCGTGAAATAATAAAGGCGATACGCAAATAATTCAGTTTAAAGCCTTAACCAATACATTGAGCCTCGAAGTCTGTTATATTCCTGAAGCTGCTCGATGGGACCTGAATTACAGAAAAAAAAGAAACAATCAGAAAATAAAATTTAACAAATAGTATCAACAAGTCACTCACACAAACTGATGCATAAGCTGATTCTCGTGAATAAATTAACCAATCGTTAAACGAGGTAGAGTTAAGAGAAAGATGTTGTTCGTCTAGTCACGAGCGTGGAACAATGAGAAAGAGACACTGTGGTGAGTAAGGCCCTTTACAAAATTCATACAAGGTAGAGTTTGTTGTGCAAATCGACCCAGGAATACATTAACTAATTGATAATCGAGGTAACTATGTCACGCAAATTGGCGGGTACCATGTTTCCTCGAATAAGCGCCTGGGCGCTTTTTTGAAATGTGGGCTCTAAGGAGGGGCGCTTATCTGAAGGAAGGTGCTGAATCGAGGGGGCGCTTTTTAGGAGGAGGGCGCTAAATCGATTATTTATCATCATTAAAGAATTAAGGAGAATACTGCTCGATACAACACCGAACGATAACAATGCTTCAGCCTACAACAGGTCCAAGTGTCTGTTACCCAGTTTGAAATTATGGCTTTAATGACTAAACTAGACTAGCATAAGCTAAAGCATGCTAAACTAAACTAAAGAAAACAAAACAAAACAAAACATAACAAAACTAAATTTTTCCAAAAAAAAACAAAATTAAACAAAAAAAAAAAAAAACAAAAAACAAAAACAAACGAAGAAAACCTGCAAAATAATAAATCCTGATATGCTGATTTCATTAAAAAAAATATGGTGAGATACAAAACAAAACAAAATCAAACCAAACCAAAGGCTCCTTAGAGCAACCTCATGGTATGAATTTTTGGCGCCCTTGACGTAACCTGCGATCTGGCTTTCTTTGGAAAGTTTTTTTCGATCGCGGGCAACACGTGCTGGCACAATTATTGTGTTTGTAAGCGTTTTGATGGAGAAAAATTGTCTTAATTGCGAATGTGTGAAGAATTAGTTAAGATAACGGCTCACTTTATATTCGCGGTGTTTGGGTCTTCACGCACGAATCGTTCATGTTATCGTCACTTTTAGGACTCAGACGCCCATTTCTCTGCAGTCGAGTATTCTGTAACATATTTCCTTTCCATTTTTGGCTCCACAAAGGTATGTTTTGATCAAGTTTGGAATCAAAAAACCATCGCACTTCAAAGAAAGGACGCCACTTTGAATCTGTCCGAGTAGTTCGGCATATTCTCGCCTTTGTACCACCCCCCAAACATATGTACACCATGACTTTGAACAGGTAAACTTGTCGGGGAGGGGAAGAAAAAGTGTTTCATCCAGCTTTAATGCATAAATTAATGTCTAACAAAGTGAGTGAGGGATTATTTAGTGAATTTCGCCCCCAAACCCTAAACCCCGTAGCAAGACTTGCGTCATACCATGAGGTAAAAACGGAAGTTGGATTACTTTGTTATCTTGGAGACTGGGTAAGAGAGGCCCCGAATGAGGCGTTTCTGTTATTAAAATTGACTTCGTACGTGACAGTTTCATGGCAATCTCTTACAGAGTTTGGCGTCAATTGTAAAATAGGACGAGAATTTTCTTACCGACACCAACGACAGCCGGGCAGCGATCGTAGATGTATTTAGTGGCAATATCCCTCACCATCTTGGCGTCAACCATCTACAGAAAGAAGTTAATGTAAACACAGATCAGAAACGGTAACAAGAAATCTGTAAATAATATCCTGACCATCATTTGATATACAAGTAAACAAACGATCCTTGCAGGTGAGCTAAAATTAATTGTGATCAGACTACCTCGCGAGAGTAATGACCCATTAAAAATTTCCTCCTAGTATCTGGCGGCCACAGGTTCGAAACACGTGGAAGCTTGATTTTTTCCCAGCTGCGAGGATCTTTTTTTTAACAAGTACTTAAAGATCGACAAAATCTCCAATTCCTATAGGACGTCGACGAGTTCCTCATGACAAACTTTTCGTGCGCCTTACTCCCAGAGTTCCGCGCGGCGCGCTAGCATCAAAATTTCCCTTTGTTTTGGACTCACGCGACGAACTCTGCCGAAAATGAGACTGATCATAGTCTAAGAACCAAATGATAAACTCACCTCAATTCGTTTGTCAAGCTCAGGGAGTGGAATGCGGCGGCCATACGTCAGCATTTGTCTACAGAATTATTCGCAAAAAATATATTAACGACATCAACGTAAGCCCCACAGTACTCTGGCCACACCAGAAACACACAAAAAAAAAATCAAATAGAAATGACTCACCGTCCAATATCCTCGCAAATAGGAGTCGATCCTGAAGAAATAAGTACAATTTGTTAAAAAAAGTCGGATCATGTTTACTGTAGGTACTCTCGATCGATATATCGGTCGAGATTTAACGAATGGTAAACACCACAGCGTACACTATTGAGTTATGGATGCACGCGGGAGGTTGCTAAGCACGAAAGAAGCGTAAGAGTCGCGCGAGGCGATAGCCGAGAGCGACTCTAGCTTCTTGAGTGCTTAGCAAACCTCCCAAGTGCATCCATAACTCAATAGTGTATGCTGTGGTGTTTACCATTTGTTTTATAACATAACATTGATACATTGTAGCTAACAAGTTCCCTTTTATTTACCAAATCTTACGTGACCAGAAAAAACAAGCGCGCGCGGAAAAATAGTCTTTGCATTTGTTCACGTCAGCAGCGTACACCCATGGGCAAATGGGGACGCTAAATTGACCAATCAGAGCGCGTGCTTTACTTTGGTTATGTTATAATATCGCCCATCGACCGAGTCTCGGCCAACTATCGACCAACTACTACAATTTTCCTTCATAATCTCCTTCCTCTTTTTTTTTTCCCGATTTATTAGAGAGCTTACGCGCCCCGCTCATCATTTCACCCGTTGAAGACGGCAGCTGAGACAGTCAATATCCTACGTTCTACTAACACATATATAGTATATCATGATCAATCCAGACTGCAGCTCTTTGAAGCGTTAACTCTTTCACTCCCATGATCTCGACAGTAATTCTCCTCACTGTCTGCCATACAATTCTTGTGATGTTACTTTGGAGACCTTTGAATGGGATTAACTGATAATCCCCTAGTTAATATTTTCCTTTATTCTCAACACTTGTCTATCTGATATTGTCTTGATAACGTAGAGAGGTCTGTCTAAATTCTGTCTCGGTCGCTCATGGAAGTAAAGGGTAAATAAATGAAATACAACTACGAATTCATTCAAAAGGTTACAAAGAAGGTAACACAGCGATTGCCAGATAATTTAGTTTTAACAACTGCGTCGATGATCTGAATTAGCCACCGTAAAGTTATCCGAAAGCTGACGTTTCAAGCGTTAAAGCGCTCAGTTTGACGAAGGGCTAACGCTCGACACGCTAGCTTTAGAAACTCTATAAGGTCGCCAATTCACATTATAAACTCAGTTAATAATAAAACCAACTTATCTTGTTTTACAACCCCCTTCCCTATTTACCCAGCACTACAGTTTCTTGAAAACTTCCCTCATTTACAAATTTCTAGTTTGACTGCGATCCACTAAAAAGCCACCAAGAACTTTACACGAGGGCGATACACGAGGCTAGTGCTGCTTGTGTGCGACGCACGAGAAAGCACGGTGGGGGGGGGGGGGGGGAGGTTGGTGATGAATGCGCTAATACTCAACCCACTACAAACGGCCAATTAAAGGCAACAAAACATACCATCCAGCTGCATGAGAATGTTGGTCTTGAGCAGATTTTTAGCACGAGCCACCTCATGATCTGTCACACTTGTACAGATACGCATCCTACACACAGCAGGAAACACCAAATTAAAACCAAATTTTAAATATACGAACGCAAAAGAACAAGACTTTTTTGTACTTTACGAGGACTAAAAACCCACATAGAATTCCAATTTTGCAGTTATAGAAATAGATTTTCTACAGCATGGAAGACAGAAATACGATTCCTTCCAAAAGGCACAAGAATTTGAACCCCAGATCTTCAGATTCACAGTTATGATGGCTTACCAACTGGGACACAGAGAACTTGATAGTGAGCCAGGCTTACTATTGTGAAGATTGCATCAAAGGGACATGAACAGATGATGGTAAAAAATTAGCGGGTAAATTTATACCACTGCCATTGCCAAAAGGTTTGAATTTGCCTCAGTCAACAGTTGTCTCTTCATTAAAGAGTCAGTGTCACAGAGGTGATGGTAGCTGCTGTTGACCATAACCCCCATTCAACTCTTTAACTCCCAAGATCTAGTTGTTAAGTCTCCCCTTGAAAATCAGTTATGAGAATTGGGTGTTGGATCAAGAAAACACCTTCTACCTGATAAATTTGAGTATTCTCATTACCTGTTTACTAGGTAATGTATGGATATCATAGGGAGAAGTTACATGTTAATCACTTCTAGGAGTTAAAGCATTGAGTGTTATTTTTGAGTGGGTAAGATTGCCTTGAGACTTTTTCTGCTGATTTTCCCTTTGTTTTCCAAGAGAAAAATGTAAAAGCTTACCATTCATTTTGGATGCAATATGCTGTATCGTCAATCTTCATTCTATCAGCTACAAAGTAAACACCCCTGGAAAGAGAACATAATGTATCAAAAGGACGTAAAGACAGCAGAGTGACAATAACTCTCAAAAAAGAAACAACAAATTTGAGTTTAAATTTACAAGACATGTTTCGACATTCTCATGTCATCTTCAGTTGCAAATGAGCATTTAACTGTTGTACATTTGAATTTAAATTAGGGTACGTTACAAACTACGTGTCAGTGCTTACGTTACATTTGAATGTTAAAAACGCGAAAGATGTAAATAGCGCGCGCTTGACTAGATCAAAAAATAAATAGATAAATAAAAAATAAATAAATAAATGTAATAATAATAAAAATAAATTAAAAGACCAAGGAACAACATCATTAAAAGGAAAGAGACAATTCTAGATGTTTCAATTGCTGATTAAGGATGGGTTTTTCCCACTTAATATGCAATGCCTCTTTGATCTTAATTTGGTATTTCGAAGCGGCAGAATCTAAGATCGTGAAACATTCAGTATCACAAGAGTCAAGACAGGCCCTTGATGATTGCAGGTGCTTGTAAATATGCGAAGTTTTGTCCGACAAGAGGTGCTCACAAACTCGTGTACAAATGTGGCGAGTGGTCTCACCAATATAACTGACATTACGGCCAGCGCATGAAAATTTATATATGACACGCGAACGTAGACCCAGCGGTACTGAATCTTTCACACTGAACATGTTTCTGAGTTTAAACGTACTGAAGACTAACTTAATATCTAAATCAGTTCTACAATAACGTTTGAGTAGTTGTCTTAACTTAGTCTGAGCGATGTTCGAAAACCGACCAACGTAGGGAAGTTTATAATAGTACGCAGAAGGTATATCGGAGTTAGAAGAGGCGTTCTGCCCAGTAGGAGGATTCTTTTTCTTCGCTAGATACCTGTAAATGATCTTGTCTATGACCCAAGATGGAAAACAATTTTTCCGTAGCAAGAAAATAAGTTTCTTGACATCTAGATGAAAACCAACCCAGGAATTATTGATCTTATATGTTCTGTCAATCAACGTTCTGACTAAACCTAATTTGTAAATCAAAGGGGCGAAGCTGAAATAATTAGTAAGAAGGCCAGTAAACGTCTTCTTGCGATATACACTAGTGACGATGGATGTATGACTATTGTCTAACAATATGTCTAGAAACGATAATTTCTTATCAATTTCCTTTTCCATTGTGAAACGGATACTAGGATGCCTGGCGTTGATATAATCAAAGAACACGAGCGCGTCCTCCTCGCTATTGAACAAACAAAAGGTGTCATCAACATAGCGTCTGTAGAACAGAACTTCAGAGAATGAATAGTTATCTAGCCAGTTTTTTTCATGATGTCCCATAAAGAGGTTTGCAAGTACTGGAGCAAGTGGAGACCCCATGGCAACCCCATCTATTTGATCATAAAACACACCCTTAAACAAGAAACCAGTCTCAGCTGTTGCGAAGGTAAAAAGCGTTTTTAGGTCAGCGGCGTTTATCTTAAGACCACGGTTACCTTGATAAATGTATCTGATCGCCAGATCAATACATTCATCAAGAGGTATACTAGTGAACAGACTCTCAACATCGAAAGATACCATGAACTTCCCTGAGGTTGATAACTGGTTGATAACTGGTTGATTTCATGTACAAAAGAAAACGTGTCGCGGACGTTGTATTCACGCGGGACATGTGGCTCTAAAAGATTACAAAGGAACTTAGATAAATTGTAATTGTAGGTACCTATTGAAGATACTATGGGTCGAAAAGGAGGTGTTTCATTAGGCTGCCGAGCCTTGTGCATTTTAGGTAGCCCATAAAACCTGGCTGGTTGAGAACCAGTTGGATAGATTCTCTCATAGGTATCTTTGTCTAAGTGGCCCTTATTTTTAAGCGCTCTTAAAACGTTGTAATTTACCCTCTCTTTGTAATGTAGGATCGTTATCATTAACCTTAAACTTAGAAGTGTCACTGATAATGGAAAAAATACCCTCTTCGTAGGCTTTCCTGTCCATGACAACTAAGCCATTTCCTTTGTCAGGCTTCAGTATTACAATGTCCTTGTTCTTCCTCAAATCCTTTAGTATCCTACATTTCTTTAAGTCCGCTGCAGAAGGTTGGTGTGAAGAAACGTACGAATGGGCAAGATGAGAAAGGTCTGCGACCAGTTTTCCCTTTAGCTTCCTGTCGAGTAGATTTCTGACCATGGTGCGATTAATCAGCTCAAAAGAAGAGAAGACATCCGTTTTGCTAATGTTAGGAGGACAGATAGAATGTGAAGGACCATATTTAAGTATTTCCAATTGTTCGGACGTGAGATTGTGCGACGAGAGGTTGGTGACTGTCTCCGTTGAAGCAAACGGTAGAACCACGTTTCGCGTTAAACTTTTAAGTTTCTTCTCGTGAGTGGCGATCACACGTTTTACAGCCTTCTTGACATTATATTTAATAGTTCCATGGAGGATGTATCCATCGATGTTGCTGACAATTCCATTGATATGCACCGCTAATCTGTCTCTTACTATGGTTAACTTACAGAGTTCCTTTCTTCGTTTGGCGATAGCACTTCTTAATAGGCGTTTTCGAATAGCATGTACATCATGTCTACTTGTGTTAGGCAGTTGAAAACAGATGAACTTTGGAAACACATTAAACGATAAACAGTTTTTAAGAAAATTCAAATCCAACTCGGCTTTGCTTACTTTGATAGAAGTCTTCTCAAACTTCCGAAGGTCAGAGATGCTGGCTTTCTTATCATATTTTTCGGCTACGTCGTGTATAATGTTACCAAAAGGACGTAAAGACAGCAGAGTGACAATAACTCTCAAAAAAGAAACAACAACTTTGAGTTTAAATTTACAAGACATGTTTCGACTACTCAAACGTTATTGTAGAACTGATTTAGATATTAAGTTAGTCTTCAGTACGTTTAAACTCAGAAATATGTTCAGTGTGAAAGATTCAGTACCGCTGGGTCTACGTTCGCGTGTCATATATAAATTTTCATGTGCTGGCTGTAATGTCAGTTATATTGGTGAGACCACTCGCCACATTTGTACACGAGTTTGTGAGCACCTCTTGTCGGACAAAACTTCGCATATTTACAAGCACCTGCAATCATCAAGGGCCTGTCTTGACTCTTGTGATACTGAATGTTTCACGATCTTAGATTCTGCCGCTTCAAAATACCAAATTAAGATCAAAGAGGCATTGCATATTAAGTGGGAAAAACCTATCCTTAATCAGCAATTGAAACATCTAGAATTGTCTCTTTCCTTTTAATGATGTTGTTCCTTGGTCTTTTAATTTATTTTTATTATTATTACATTTATTTATTTATTTTTTATTTATCTATTTATTTTTTGATCTAGTCAAGCGCGCGCTATTTACATCTTTCGCGTTTTTAACATTCAAATGTAACGTAAGCACTGACACGTAGTTTGTAACGTACCCTAATTTAAATTCAAATGTACAACAGTTAAATGCTCATTTGCAACTGAAGATGACATGAGAATGTCGAAACATGTCTTGTAAATTTAAACTCAAAGTTGTTGTTTCTTTTTTGAGAACATAATGTATCTAATATTATAGACAGTTACTTGGATACTCCAATGTCAAAAGGGGTCGGGTTAGAGGACCTTGGCAGTACATCCTACTTTACTCAAATCCTTCCAATTGGGGTGGGGTAGGGTGGGGGGGGGGTGGGGTAGGGTGGGGGGGGGTGGGGTTGGGGGGGGTGGGGTAGGGTAGGGTGGGGGGGTGGGTGGGTAGGGTGGGTGGGGGAGTTGCAGCACTTACCAGAGTCCAGTGTCAGTGTAACAAGTGTTAAATGACATGAAACTGTGAGCCAAGTTGTGCTCCACCATATCCTGAAAAAAAAAAAAAGCAAAACAAATAAGGTTTTGGACACTAATTGCTTTCAACCTCCGTTTTCAGTGGAATGCTCGTTGAGATAACAGAATTGTACAAAATGTACCATATCAATGCATTTTTATGCAGATATATAAGGGAAATTGTTTGATTTCACACAAAATTCTTGGTGGAATATAACAAGAAATGATACAATGAGATCATAGCAGCAACCTCACCTGGGCAAGTTTACTGCTGATGTTTCTACCAGCACTAAATGATCTGTCCCAGCTACCAATCAACTACATGAAAAAAAGAACAGAGAAGACTTCATCAATGGGACAAACATTTATAAGAGAAATTGAGACAAGGACTTGCAAAAGATACATTTTTTAATATTGCTTTGTAAACTATTTTACTGATTGCTATTTCTTTGTCAGCGACTGTGGGCAATCACAAGAAATCATAATGTCATCACAAATCATTCAGATCTATGATTAGCACAGTAAAAAATTTGCAAGCACAACCTACCATATTGGCAACCATCAGGCCAAAGTAGTCTGGGTGAGTCCAGCCACATCCCTCAACAGCAAGAGCTACATGGGCCAATGGCATGTCATCATCACGGACACGAATCTGTCATTCAAAAACCTTCATTAATAGTATATCAACAACAATTTTTAACCTACTTGTGTTAAAAAAACAAAACAAAAAAACATCTGTTTCAATAACAAAATCTGGCTTGTCAGCATTGTTGTTGACAACCAGAATTTTAATGCTTGTCCCAAGAAGCGACGAATATAAAGCCATGTTGATACCATTTCCATGAACTAGCACTTGAGAAAAGAAACATGTCAATTGTTTTTGTGCTTCATACACTTATGATTGTTGATAAGTACAAAACTTAGCATTTATGTAATTAGTTCCATGACAAAAAAAATTACAAATCAGACTCTTTCATCAACTTATTCCATCTACAGTTAGTAACTGAAAGAAAACTGTTTAATGAGCACTTACCCCCTGTGTAAAAAAAAAAAAACAACTAATTTTGGACCATTTTTGGGGCCATGTGCAAGGGTCAGTGGTTTCAGCAGGAGGGTGACTGGTTTTCACAGGTGGGCAAAACGTTTTGAACTGAACTTCTTTCTAGGATAAACTATCCTCTAGATGGTCAACCCAGGTGGGCAAATCTGTCCTCACAGCTGGTAAATTTGCCCAGTGCCCAGCTCTTAGTGAAGCCCCTGCATGTGTATAATTATGCCCTATTTATATTCACCTACCTCACTGCCTGTGTATCTGCATGGATTGATGACATCTTGTGATTCATAGGTTGATCTTAAACCAACAAAATTTTGTTCTGCTAGTTTGACCAGAGCATCATGATCCACACCTAGGCCAAGATACATTCAAACTGAACACAAACAGCTCAGGCTTTTTTTTGTGAACTTACTTCTTCCAACTTAATTATTACAAAAAGTATGCTGAAAATAAATGAGAATTTACCTCCAGCTGCAGCAAGAACCATTCTTGGAGCACTGTAATGTTTGCTGATATATTCTACAAGATCATCACGCGTAATAGTCCTACAAAATAAGCAAACAAAGTCATGTCAACATAATTCTTTCAATTCCTTTATCAAAATGTACTCAAACAAACCTACATGTTAAAACTCTTTCAAATTTTAAGTCTCACATGCATATAAAATAGTATTACACTTTGAAAGCACTTAATGTCTTCTTTCATGTGTCAGGCAATCTGCTTGTTTTACTTTGAGTTTCCACTATTCCCTTAACTTAATGCTTTTCTTTCTTTTTTACACTTTTCAACTGTATTTCTGTACTACCCTGACATAATTTTTATAAAGCATCACTCTACTTTACCTTGTAACAATTCACTTACATCAATCAACAGAGAAAGATGCTTTTATAATTGTAACGGTGGCCAATTTACCATTCAACTTTGCTGATATATTCACAATTATAAATAGACCTACAAGAATACCATGCTTTATTCCCAACACTTCTAAAGATAGCTAGAACATTAGAGGAGAGGAGGAGCAAATTTTCTCTACTGTTCACTACAAATTTCCTAAGGAGCTGAAAAGGAGAATTTGTTTAACAATCAAGAGCCTCTTTGTTCCCGATTGTTTCCATATTTCTCCTAACCTTGATGTGTGATTCAGGGGTGATATTGCAAGGAGAAATAAGATGCTGATCACTCTTAGCGGTTCACAGGCTTTAGAAACTCAATTGAATTTACTTACTTAACATTCTGAGTTGGCCCAAGAATTGTTCTCCCAAGTGGGGTACCCTGGTACGCTGTGGCATGGAGATGATCAAACACTACTTCTTCTAACTGCGTATCAACTTCCTGCATTTCCCGCAGGATCACGCCCCTTTCTCGTTCAATTTCAGCCTCGCCCAAAGTTGAATTCTGAATAATGTCTGCCAGAATGTCCACAGCTGTAAAATTTCAAACAACTTTGATTACATTAATTTTGCACATACAAGTTACACTTCAAAATAATTCAGATTAAATAATTTTGAAATTTTGTACTTTTGAGTCACTTAGACCATTTTACTCCTGAAATCTCATGTGTAACTCTCTTTACTGTCTGTCTGCCATACTCCTATGATGTTAGTTTAAAGAATTTGGTATTGGATCAACTAATAATCCCCTCATTGACATTTGCCTTTATTCTTCACTCTTATTTACTTGATAGTGGGGCTCCCACACGCGTGGGGCAGAGCCCCATACCCGTGGAATATGGTCAACCTCTTTTTGTTTGGTTGTCAAGTGACTGACCGAGCGTATGTACATACGTACGTGCCTTCAGATTGCATGGGTAGGGTAGGGGAGACTACCAAAATGAAGGGAGGGGTGTCTCAGGTGAGTTTTGGCAAAGGCACATCTTTTATGTTATAATTAATATTACAAACTTGGAAGCTCTGCTTTTAGGCTGGGCTAAATCTATATATTATTGTATTGCTATTGTAAGGAGAAATTCTGTCTACGTGACTCATGGGAGTTATAGGGCTGAACTGCAGACTTTGATTATATATGGATCAATAATAAGCCTAAGTAAATGTTTGTCATGGTAATTATCGAAAATCCTTATTCTTTTGGGTTGACAAAAAAGTAATAATTCCAGGTAGATGTTTGGTAGCACTGGCTAACACAACCAAACCAATCAGCAAGTACAGCTCTCATAGGTGTTGTAAAACATTTTACCTTTAGGGATGTCTTGGCTGAACACCTTGGCATAGTACACAGTCTGTTCCCTAGAGGTGTAAGCATTCAAATGAGCTCCCATATTCTCTACTTCCAGCTCTAGATCCATCTGTGAGCGATTCTTAGTACCCTGAGAGCAAAATGATAAAAAAGATATAACATATGGTGTAAGAAATCTTCCATATCCTGAGGGTCCCATCATTGTATGACATGTAACTATCTTTTCATATTAGGACTGACAAGACTGTGTTCAGCTTTTTGCTTAAATGTATAGGAAGTCACAAAATCATCATCACAATCATAGTTAAAACATCACTCTCCCAAATTGATATGGCATTTTTTTTCTTCCAGTGGTAGCATTAGAAAAAGGATAAAAATCTAACAAAAAAAAACCAAAAAATAAACCAAAGGACAGAGAAATGAAGCAGGAGCTGAAGTAAGAAAGGAAATACCTTAAATGCCATGTGTTCCAGAAAATGTGCAACTCCATTGTTCTTTTCTGTTTCAAATCTGCTACCTGCATCGATCCACAAACCCACCTGCCAAAATAACATCAATTTGTTTAGATTTCCTTTCATGATACAAATTAAATTACACCAAGTAAATAAACAACACATTGCAGCTTATCATCAATATATCAACAAAGGGAGGTGATTGTTGTTATGTTAATGTCCATTGTTAAGAAAATAGAACTCCAGAATCAGTTAGACAAGATAAAACGTAACTGATCTAAATGACAATACCACCACAGTAGATGTATATTCAGAGCCACATGTGGGAAAAGGAAATAAACTGTCAAGAGTAATACCCTTCACTTTAACCATGCATTGGAGAGTAAAACTTTTTTTTTTCAAATTCTCTCACAGTGGTTATCAAAAAAATTCTCCAGATCTCCATTCTTGAAACTTTCAAGAATTTTCCCCTTGGATAAACTCTAAAGTCATGCCTTTAACTTGAAGTGGACTGCATTGTACATCAGGAAGGAACAATTTCACTGTTATAGTTAGGTTGACAAATAAAGTGTTCTAGGACCAACTTTGAGTTCTACAAATAAAACTTGAGTCTCTGCAAGGTCACATGTATGATAACAAGTTATATATACAAAATATGATGCACATACTGTAGCTGTTGAAAGGCCTGAGTCTTCAGTTGCAACCCTTAAACCATTGGCAAGTGTGGTGACTTTGGTTTCAGGTACGTTGTACAAAGACTATTTGAGTAGAAAGAAAAAAGAGCATATGTTTCTTAGTATCTCCATAATGCTGAAAGAGAAAACTTTCCTGATGATCACATGGGCATAAAGTAACCTCTAAAAACACTTTATGAATACTCCCTAAAATTATAGAGTGCTTTTATAACATCTGGTTGAGGCCCAAAGGCAAGCAAGATGATCAATACAAGATGCAAATAAACCTACATCCATAATTCAGGTATGTGAAATGTGTTGATGAAGTATTATATTTCCTTAAAATGGGAGTCTTAGAAGACAAGAAGTCACCGACTTTATACATCTTACGAACCCTGCTTTTGATGAAATAATTACATCTTATTCATATAATTGTATCAATTAAGTCAAACCTATGTATGTATGTATTTAAGACACTTTTAAGAAACAACTGACTTCCTAAACCCCTTTGCTGTCATGACTGACCAATAAACAATTTCTAAGTGATATCAATTCTCTCATACAAAAAGATAGCGCAAAGTAAAAATATGAATAGCATTTGATTAAACACCAAATTCTTAGAAATAAAACTGTAAGAAATGAATGGAAAACAGTACGGAGAATTTACATTTAAATCTGGGGGGGGGGGGTGAAGGGGTCAGAGGTATCAATCAAATGCCACAGATGTAGTGAACAGAAAAACAGGGTAACACACTTAATGAGGGTTTTCAGTTCGTAAAATGCTTCCTTAGAAGATTGCATCTAGTTTATCAAGAAACTTTAAGAATTCTTCTCACGCTAAAATAGTTTTGGTTTAGTTTTGAAGATCAGTCAGATAGGCAGGATTGTACATTATGGATTTACTGTACCACAGGTGGCCCAAGCTCTCTTTGAGAACCACACAAGGAACACAATTTGCATATCAATTTATAAGGATTTGTATGGGATTTTCTACAAGATATCCATTGAGATAGTTAAAAGTGAAAATTTTAAATAAAAATGGCTTGCTTTATTCCATACGTGTGTTGTTTGCTCCTGGTGACGTTATTTTACTGATTTCACTTGATTTAAGTGGTTTCTTGAATCCTGGTTCTCTACCACATAAAGAGAAGACAAGGCTGAACACTTCTGTCTGACAGTCTCCTGAACAAAGTAAAAAAATCCCAACTAAAATGTACCCACGGCCACAAATCCACCGCAGAATTCAAGGGCAAAGGTTGACCTTTCATTTCAATTCTCTAGTCACACAATCTCAGCTGAGCGATCTACGCCAGGTAGCTCTTCGTGTTGTCAGTGAAACGCTAAAACATGGTAGACATCCACGTCATTTTAAACACGACACAATGACTGTTGAAATCAGCTTGGTAACCTCGTCATGTTGGCAAACCAAGACTCACAGGGGTACTAGACCTGAGGGGACCCAGGGTTTTACAAGAAGTTTTGTACACAAGTTGAGGTCTAGTAGCCCCGCGAGTCTTGGTTTGCCAACATGACAAGGTTACCAAGCTGATTTCAACGGTCGTTGTGTCGTGTTTAAAATGATGCGGATGTCTACCATGTTTTAGCATTTCACTGACAACACGAAGAGCCGCCTGGCATCAATTGCAGGGCTGAGATTGTGTGGCTAGAGAATTGAAATGAAAGGTCAACCTTTGCCCTTGAATTCTGCAGTGGATTTGTGGCCGTGGGTACATTTTAGCTTGGGATTTTTTACTTCGTTCGGGAGGCTGTCCGGACAGAAGTGTTCGGCCTTGTCTTCTCTTTACGTGGTAGAGAACCAGCATTCGAAAAAACCGCTTAAATCAAGTGAATCGGTAAAATAACAACACCAGGAACAAACAACACACGTATGGAATAAGGAAAGTCATTTTTATTTCATATTTTCACTTTTAACTATCTTTAAGGATATCTTGTAGAAAATTCATACAAATCCTTATAAATCGATATGTAAATTGTGTTCCTTGTGTGGTTCTCAAAGAGAGCTTGGGCCACCTGTGGTACAATAAATCCATAATGTACAATCCTGCCCAAACTCTCAAAGAGAGTTTGAGCAGCCTGTGACTGTACACACTCAAACTTTGCTGAGTTTGTATTGCAATTTTGAGGAAATAAAACCTCCTTTCCTTGGAGAAAAACATATGAGTTGAGAAATGAATCCTAAAGAAATCTTTTTATCAAAGAAATGATCACTTACCTGTTCATATGATAGGGCTGTTGATCCGTATCTCTTACAGGCCAATATGCCGGTTTTACCCTGCAAAAGTAGAGTCAGATTTGAAACTTTTTCACGCAAAGAAGGAAGTCTTTATCTATTGAAACCCGGAAAAAATTCACAAGTATAATTATGTTAATACATAAATAATATACCTTTGGAGTTAATGAAAGAAAATTTGCTAGTCTACCGGCATTTTTCAACCCATGACGAAAGGCGATTGGAGACGCCATGTTGAATCGTAGCGATAAGTGCTGATTTGGTAGGGGGAGGTATGGGTATGAAATTATTCTGAGCAGAGCATATATTTTGTGGGCGAAACGCTGACAATTTTGGTGACCGGCTCTAGGAAACTTGCACACTCATAGTTATTAAGCTCCTTTGGACAAAAATTATCGCGAGAAATTTGTTATTTCTGCTACGATTTGCGCTGCTTTGTGTAAATTTTACCCTTTGAATACTGTAAGTACCTAAAATCATGAAAATACAAAAGTGGTATCGTTTCATTTTGTTCTTAAAAAAAGCTAACCTCGATTATGTTGTTTGACAGTTAAGAAGAGACCTCGTGGCCTTGTTACTTAAAATCAAGGATAATTTCAAGGAAATTTTGAAGTGTTGATAATGTTTCTCACAAGATCAGAGTACGACAGGTTAGTTTATTTTCTAAAATATGTCTAAAATGATTTTTTGAGCGAAAATTAAACTTTATGTAGAGGTTTGTAGACAGAGGTGTCTGAGTTACATTGCTAGCTACGTGTACTCGAGTAAGTGGTTAGGATCTTTGAATTAAAGCTGGATCGTGCTGAGGTGAGATCGTTCGTGTGAAAGTAGTTCTGAAAAGGTGTATTCTTGATGCCAATGATTGGTGTTTCACCAAAGTGAGAAGAGGTCAGCATGTAAATCCTCCAGTGTGCTGGAAAAGTACGTGTTGGTCACTCCACCAGCAAGAGTACTTTACATGACTAACGCTACACAGACAATATTACTCTTCACTGTTTCAGTATTACTCTACACTGTTTTGTATTCTTAAGCTACACCGGCAAGGTTTGGCGAATGGTATCAGGAAAATATAAAACTGTGGGTTTCACATATTTCTCATCTGATCACCTAAATCATCTCGTCAGCTGTTGCAATCCCTATGATATAGGTGTCGCATTTTTTTCAAAGTTCACAAGGTTTGGGAATTCCTTATATGTTGCTAAGGGTATAAAGCTAGAGTAGCTAAGAATTAAGCATTGTTAGTAACAAAAGTTTGAGCATGATAGTTGCTCTTTGAAGAGATGAGGACATAGAAGCCGATGTATTGCATAAGCAAAAGCAAAAGTCAGACTAAATAGTCCTTTTTACAGTTGTGGGCTTGGTGGCCAAGCCTTTGAACAGGAGTGAGGCTAAGGGTGACCTTGTTATGATAGAGATGTTGTTGCTTTTCAAATGCAAATTACTTTGTTATCATGCTAACTAGATACAGGTCTCTATCACAACAGGGTCACCCTTAGCCTCCTTCACAGACGTTCTTTGGGCTCATCACGCAATCTTCCTCTCTCACGAACGTCTGCTGAAACGAATGGGTTGTTTAATTAGACCAATCACAGCGTGCTTCCCGATCAAGGCAGCAGACTTTGAACCTTGATAAATTTTTTCTTGTTGACATGATGGTGTTTCCTGGGCATTTTTAGCTAAGTGCTTCCGCCAAGTATATCATAACTTTCGCCCATTGTTCGATCATTTTTGGCATTAGAAGATGTAGAAGTGGTAGGGGATTGTTAAAATTTCAGTGATTTCGCTGCAGATCGTTGCTGCAGTTGTAAAGCTGTTGTAGGTTCGATCGGCACGTCAATGTTCTCAATGTCCCCATCCTTTTCAGCAGAATTTCGATGTAAGTGTTTCGTTCTATTTGCTACTTTCTTCAAGTCTTTTTTATCTCATCCTGAAGGGATCGCAGATTTGTTTTAGCTTTTTCAAAACGAAGTAACCGCTTGTAGCACTTATTGCAGACGAACGGTCGCTGGACGAAAACACATTCAAATCTGTTTGCACAGCGCATTCAGTTAAGTGTGCAATATCCACTGAACTCTTACCAAACACTCTTATTCTCGCCTGTGGGATTAACGGAAAACTGCACAGAAAACAGTTCTTTCCGATGATTTTTTTCAGAGTTTCTGAAGCAAGGTTTTGAGATCTGTTTTCCATGAGTACAAAGAGATGTGAGAAAATTAAACCCCCTCTTGGGAGTTGTTCTATCACAGCTTATGATGATTAGCTTTCTATTAAACAATAACCAAGCGCCAATAGGCTCTTCAGTGATCTCCACGTGCTCTCCGTCTGATCTGTTTGAACAAAGGGAAATGAATGTGCCATTCGTTTCAGCAGACGTTCGTGGGAGAGGAAAATTAACCCTAACCCTAAACCCTAACCCTAAACCCTAACCCTAACCCAGCCCAAAGAACGTCTGCGTAGGAGGCTAGGTCACCCTTAGCCTCACTCCTGTTCAAAGGCTTGGCCACCAAGCCCACAACTGTAAAAGGGACTATTGAAGCCTGAATGCCATATTTTCCTGTAATTTATAGTAACTTTAAAAACCTTCATTGAAGGGCTTATAATTATAAGGAGTTGTCTCATCTCAGTCTCCGACTTTTTAAACATTAGTCTGCCTCATGAGAATCTGAGATTTTACCATTTGCCACCCCATATATGCAAAGGATAAGTGATAATAAATGCTGCAAATGCATATGATTAAATTTTTTTTCAGAGGTGTCAACACCTTTTCACCAGAAGGTCGTCTCTTTCAAGTGGAATATGCAATAGAAGCCATAAAAGTAAGTCTTACACCCCAACATCAGTATATATCAGTATGGTTATTCTCTATACTGTACACTATATGTTTCTTGAGGTTCTGACAAGGAGAATTGGTTTAACAATCAAGAGCTTCTTTAGTGATCGTTTCCTTTATTCTCCTGACCTTAATGTGTGATTCAGGGGTGATATTGTAAGGAGAAATTAGTTGCTAGTCACTCTTGCGGTCAGAGGGTTAATTTAGTCAGTCTGTCTGTCAACTTCTCTGTTTGTCTCTCTGACAAACTCAATGACTGTACAGTACACTGTATGTCTACAAGTCAATCAGCTGGTCATTCAAAATTTCTCTACTTTGTTAGTCAATCGGTCAGTAGAAAGCTTAAAGCTTTTCTTTTTGAATGTACAGCTTGGATCAACAGCTATTGGCATACAGACATCAGAGGGTGTTGTGCTGGCTGTGGAAAAACGGATCACCTCTCCTCTTATGGAACCAACCAGTGTGGAAAAAATTGTGGAAATTGACAGTCACATAGGTAATTTACAATTATATCTACACTCTCTGGTGCTAAAGTCAAATCAAGTGCACATGCATGAATGGTACTTAACAACTCTAGTTTCTGTTAGAAGCATTATATATATTGTTCTCTCTTTAATCCTGTATGTTACCAGTGCTTTCAATAAGACCCGGCACCTGCTGGAGCGCTGGCAGGTATTCTGTTGTGAGTCACCAGGTAAATTTCACCATGCTCAAGTCACAGTCACCACGCTCAAGTCGTACTCAAATTGCTCTCTGGCGGGTGCTGTACCGAGGTAGCCTATTTCAAATCTTATTGAAAGCACTGTGGTACTGAAATATGAATGTCAATCTATTATTCCAAATACCCCACTCAGCCAGACAGATTTTTTCACCTGAAAGACAAAATCCAGAAAGGTCCTTACAGCCCTCTGCATGACTTGCTATGTTCTAACTGCAAACTGCAAACCTTGTAGCTCATGTAGGAAGGAATGTTTAAAATACTTTTTGTTAAGATATGTTTTTTGACTTACTTTGCTACAGTACTGCTTAAAATTAAGTTGACAGTCCCTTGAACCTTGATCCTCAATTCTTGATCCTTGATAACTTTGAGGATTGAGGCTTGAGTTGAGTCTTGAGGAGTTTTCACTCAATTAATTTTTGACACGATTTGAAGTTACCTTTTGTCTAATTCGTGGAATGAAATCCATATAGTGAGCATTGTTGCTGATGGGGCAAATCTTCGCTCAAAGTATTTTTCTTTATTGTGCATACAGATATATAATTATTGCCTTTCTTTCTTCAGTCTTAATTCGAACAAATGTTTTGAATTAAGGTTACTGATAAAGTCTTTTTTATATTAAGGTTGTGCTATGAGTGGTCTAATTGCCGACTCTAGAACAATGGTGGATAAAGCGAGAGTGGAAGCACAGGTAAACTGAGTCATTTGGAGGAAATTGTTGGTTATAGAAAGACGTAAAATTTGAGATCGACGATATATGCAACGAAGACTTTACTTTATATTGATAAGAATTATATATTATTTCGGTAAATTCTTTTTGCGACAGGGGTTTCAAATTATTAGAGAAACACTCTGCAAAGAGTGATGTGATGGCGCACAATAATGATCAGATTGCAAGTTACCAAAAGAAGGTCTATGTTCATTTTAATGTGGGTGGTAGGCATCCTTGTCTCAAGTTGAAAGAGGGCATGTTTCAATGATATTCTCCTGAAGATTAGTATCATGTTAACTCTGCCTGCTTGGTGTACAGTACATGTTGCTCATCTGGAAAGCTGGTTCCAACAGGGTCATTGCAAAGGGATGGCTATTGAATTGTCAAGTTACAGAACTAAAGCATATCCTTTGATTGTTGAGGGCAGATAGATTTCTCTTATGTATGATTTACTTTGTGTGTTCACTTGTGTTCTAGGAAAAGTCCCTTTTAATAATTTTTCTTATTATTTTATGTGTGAATGTTATTTTTTATCATCATAATTGTAGAATCACTGGTTCACATACAATGAAAAGATGAGTGTGGAGAGTGTCACACAAGCTGTATCAAACCTTGCGCTTGAGTTTGGAGATGATGATGCAAGAGAAGGAGCCATGGTGAGGAAGTCTACCCACCTTATTTAGCCTTTTAACTCCTGAGTGACCAAGACAGAATTTCTCTTTACAATATCAAGACAATATCAAGCAGACAAGTAAAGAAAAATATCAATTTGGGAATTATTGGTTGATCCAATACGAAATTCTCTAAACCAACATCATAAAATTCATGTCAGACAGTAAGGAGAATTTCTAATCAGATCTTGGGAGTAAAAGGGTTAAAAGCAACTTTATAAAGTGCCTTTATGAGTGAATCAAGCTGATGTGGATGAGATCTTCCATTGTACCCAACCAAATTTTTTACGGGAAATTGTTGGTTGGCTTGTAATTATTTTGTGCAAGACAGTGAGTGCTTCAGTCTGTAGCTAGTAATTCCAGCAGCAAAGCAGTGACTGTTTTAGGCACCCTGTATACCAACTCAGCTCATGGTGGATCAAAGGAAAGGGAAGGATGATGATGACCAGTGTGTGATTCTGTTTACTTGCGAACTTTCCAGTAAGGAAGTAAGGAAAATTTCTGTTTTGCAGGATAAAGACAAAGTTTGCAGGCACTGTCTTGAATTACCTTGACTCAGAGAAATGAAAGACTCTGCTCAAACAACACCTTGCTATGCCTGTCTATATTATGAACTTTCCTAAATTTAATTTGACTTGCCAGGGCTCAACACTAACTTTTCAACGTATTTGCCAAGTGACTAGTGACAGCTTAGATGTTACAACAATTTCAGTTTGTTGACTAGCCAAAGTGGCTGGTGGAAATTGAAAACCACCAGCTAAAACTGAATTTCTACTAGTCTGTGGCTAGTTGGCTGCTGTTAGTGTCTAGCCTTGCTTGCGCTTAAAGCAAAATTAATTATTTTCTTTCTTCAGAGTCGTCCATTTGGTGTAGCTTTGCTATTTGGGGGAGTAGATGCCAAAGGTCCTCAACTGTAAGAGTTTTAACCCATTACAACATAACATTAGCATGTTCTCTATACTGTTCTCCATAAATTTCCTTTAATTGTACTTTTAAGAAGAATTTGTCCAACAATCAAGAACTTAAGGAGTTTGTGATAATTTCTGTAATTCTCATAACCTTATTTAGGGTTGATTCTGTTGGGAGAAATCAGATTCTTGTCACTTGTAGGGTTTAAAGGATTATTAACGAAACAAAAAATGATTCTGTCATTTCCTAAATCGTCAACAACTGGTTAATTTGTCAGGTCACACTCCTACTTAATTTCCCTGCTTGTACAAATATTATTGACTGCTACTGAATATGAAAAGGAAAATACTGAGTTTAACTCGATTCAGTACATACTCAGTGGTGCAGCAATGTGATTACTAATGGAGTCAGGCAACAAATTCCACCCAAAAGTATTCCTTGGTCAGTAACTGAAGAAGTTAATCCTTAAAAGATAATTTTCTTTGTACTGCTCTCTGTACCTTCTATCAGTTGTGTGACGTTACTC
This sequence comes from Stylophora pistillata, assembly GCF_964205215.1. Taxonomy (NCBI): domain Eukaryota; kingdom Metazoa; phylum Cnidaria; class Anthozoa; order Scleractinia; family Pocilloporidae; genus Stylophora; species Stylophora pistillata. The sequence goes on from NC_142523.1 coordinate 7,139,143, forward strand.
CACAGACTTGTCAAATTTAAAAAATAATCACAACCAACCACTATTAAGAACAAAGGCTGATAGTTTCGAAAGAAACTGTTTGGGGCTGCGTCGGTGGGAGTAATGAAATAATTTGGATATATCAACAAAGTTGAAATGGTAAATTGGCCACTGTAATGATTACAAAAGCTGACGTTTTGAGTGTTAGCCCCTTCGTCGGAGCGAATGGGGAAGGGCTAACGCTCGACGAAGGGCTAACGCTTGAAACGTCAGCTTTTATAATCGTTACGGTGGCCAATTTACCATTTCAACTTTGTTGATATATCCATTATTAAGAACTATGTCTTCTTTTTCCTTTTCTATTTAGTTATCACTTGGACCCCTCTGGTACATTTTTCCAATATGATGCAAAAGCCATAGGTACAAACAAAATAAAAGTTAGAGATATTTCAATGATATTTTATTCCAAATGGAATTATACACATATTGTGTTTGGTCCTTACTTATGGTCTATTGGATGACAAATACATAGATGAGGTCACCATCAAGAAATTGTTGGGTTTTTATCATGTTAAGCAAATAGATTGCATGTTGCAGTTGGTCCATTCAGTATTATGATAAGTGGGATTTACACACATTTTGATTGGTTTGGACTTCTAATCTGTTGGAGGACAGATCATGCAATAAATAAATATAAGAAAAATAATTTAGCAATGGACATTCCACTGGGTGGTTCTTCTTGTCCACTGTTTTCAGATCAAATTGGAATTTGGAATGTTGGTTTTTGCAGAGGGAGGAAAACCAGCATAGATTATGTCACCATTAGAGCCAACCTCATTCCCAGGGTCTCTCATTTTCCCATCCCCTGAAGTGAGAGAGAAGGGAATGGGAAGATGAGAGACCCTGGGTACAAGGTTGCATTAGAACATTTTGCTACATAACACGAATGGATTCTATGTTTCTGTGGGTTTGTTCAATAACAGATCACACAAGACGTCAAAATATGGTAAGAACATTCAGTGACTGACACACTTGGCCCTCATGTGCCACTTTTGTGTTTGTACCACATTTTGATTTCATCTGTGATGTATTACTACTAAACAGATGCATAGCAGTATGGAATATATCTACTAAATCTATCTCGCACTGGCTAGGAGTGACTCAGAGACAATCACATCAATTAGTGTTGCCAGATTTTGTTAGTTTTTCCTAATCTGGGTTATTAAATTGCAGGTTCGGGATCAGAAGGTGCACAACAAGCTCTAGAAGAGGTTTATCACAAGGTAAAAGAATTTAAGGTGTCTCGACAGGCTGTAAAGTCTTTGATTATAACAGTGGCTGTTATCAAACATATTTGTTGATGTACCACTGACTTTGCATAACTATCGGTAGTTTGTAGAAAAGAAAATTTTAACATTGTCTGGTTTACTATGCTCAGTGTTTTATGTTTCTAATTTGATCTGCACTTAATTTCCTTGTAGTCCATGACACTGAGAGAAGCTTGTAAATCTGCTCTTACAATACTCAAACAAGTTATGGAGGAAAAACTCAATGCTACAAATGTAGAGGTTAGATATTTTGATGTTGTAAGGTGGTAACTTTACTTCGTGGGAAGGAGAAATAAATGGATGATTGATTGATTGTTAGATAATGTTTCTAATTTCAAGAACAAATGAATGAATAAACAGATAAACCCCAGAAGTAATTAACATGGAACTTCTTCCCATGATATCCATACATTATTCATCAAACAGGTAATGAGAATACTCAAACTTATCAATAGAAGTTGGTATCTTGATCTAACACCAAATTCTCATAACTACTGTAAAAGCCCGCGTTTAAGCTGCACTTTTTTTTCCAAAAATCGTCACTAGAAATTGAGGGTGCCGCTTATCTGCAGGAACATTTGAAAAGGTGTCGGGAATGTCTATTCTCGTATGTGATCTAATGCCTGGTTACTAAGCTTCAAATTTTCTGCTCACATACTAGTTGTAATGCAAAAATCTATGGAAAAACTATGTTGAATGAAGAAATTCCTGTCAGAAAATACCAGAAAAAGACCAATCATTTGTCAAAGTTGGTAGAAATGATGTTCATTATATTAGGGCTAAAATTGTGGGTAAAACTTTGAAGTATTTTCCGTTGCGATGTTAATATCGAGTTTACGTTTAATGAAGAGTGGATGAAGGAGACTTCTCAAGACTCGACTTTGGATTTCTTTTGATTTCTTTCCAAAATTTGAGCTGCTAAATTTAGGGTGCAGCTTATCTCTGGGCTTTTACGGTATTTCACAAGGAATTGTGTAGCAGCTAGAGGGGAGAAGTAAAAATAAGATCTCGAGATTCAAAGGGTTTGTGGATGAATGATTGGATGGGTGAAAAAAAAAATGAATGCATGGAAGAATTAATTGGCTGGTGGACTGACTGATTTACTTTCCAATTAAAATAGCTTTACAAGGCCATTATGGTGATTAGACAGGTACAACTAAGACTGATTTCAATTGTTGTTTACAGCTTGGAACTTCAACACCAGACAAAAACTTCCGGATGTTTACAAAGGAAGAGATTGAAACACTTGTACAAGAAATAAAATAACTACAACTTCAAGCCAATTTTAAAAAAAAAATTACTTTGTTTAGGTCACCCAGTACTCTCTAGCACTTAGTGTTTGTTCGTAATAAAAGTCAAGTGGTGTTAAGTGAACTTGTCTAAGTTGTTGTTCCAAATTGGGGGAAAGGAATAGAACCTCGAACTTCTCAAGTGGACAGTATGTGAATGTTGCATATTGTCACATGCAAGCAGGAAGTCAGATGCGTAAATGCATAGAATTATGTTTAACAAAATAGACATATTTGCACATTTACAAATTAAAGCTCTTTGTAGGAACCTGTGTTGCCTTTGGTTAGAGGGAGCACTTTTGTGGGTGTTTTTCTTATTTGCATATCTGCCAAGCATTACCCATGCTGCCTTAGTCCATATGTGTAACAAAGGAATGAGTTTGCAAATTTGTTTTTTATACATTTTGGGGCACTTCGAGAGTTCTAGAGGGATATTTAGAACCAGAAAAATGGCTTGAAACCATAGTATAAACTTCTAAAGCCTTGCACAAAGGTTTTGACAGTATTTTGTAATTTTTAGCAAATCGATGAGAGAACTTCTCCTCTCAAGTGGTAAGCAGTTGTGTAAATCTATTGCACATACTGCTGAGTAGAGTATAGAGCAGACAACAACCCTTTATGCCCTAACCTCAGAATCTATATTCTCAATATTGTTCTCTATACATTCCCTAGGGTGCTAACAAGGAGAATTTACTTTACCATCAGGAGCTTCTTTAGTTGGTGATCATTTCCTTTATTCTCCTGACCTTAATGTGTGATGCAGGAGTGATATTGTAAGGAGAAATTAGATGCTGATCGCTCTTAGGGGTTTAAAGATTAACTTGAAGCTGTTATCAAAATAATGCTCCTTTCTTGTAAGATGGTATTTTATTTCTCATTTGACAGTTAAACCTTTTTTTTTTTCATTCTTCCATTTTGCACATTTTTTTCTGCCTTGAACATTTACATCCTTATAGATAGTGTTTAAAAGCTTTAAAATGAAAGTTGTAAGATATACGTACTTGAGAAAATAACTCTTTAACCAGAGAAAGCTTTTTATGTAAATATGAATCTAAACCCTGGTTTTCATCTGTTTTTGAAAGGTATATCAAGTAAAACCATAATACTTTGCTTTACTTCCACTATCTAACACTACTATTAACAATTCTATAATACCCACTAACTAGGATATATGGTGGTGTTTTAATTTAAAAGATTCCTCATGAAATATCTAATTTGGATTCCCTTTGTCTCAGATCAGTCCCCATAATCTTAGGGAAAAACTATTAATTTGTTTAAAAAATTTGAACAACCAGATAGACACTGTAGAAATATATAATACTGTTAAGAAGCTCATTATTTCATACACATTTACTGGAAAAAATAATTAATATATAACAGTAACATTTGTTCTACTTAATTGTTCACCTTCACCCCATCAACAACTTTAGTTTCACCATGTTTGATGGTATGGAACTCTGTCTGAGGAATACCTTTCATGTCTAATGTTTCAATTAACTTTTTTGGTGGGTCCAGATAATGCTACAAGAGGAACGAAAAAAAAAAAAAAAGATGTACAATCAAATAGCTGGCAAAACATGGAAGAAGTAGTGTGACAACCAGCAGTCAGTGAACTGCACTGGTTGAGTCATTCAGTTAATAAAAAAGATGAGGGTGTGAGTCTGTTTCCTCAAAAACTTCCTGGGTAAAGACAAAGTCTGCACTTGAAGGTCCATTCCTCCCTGCCCAGTATTTCATCATGTCCAACTTCATTTCAACAACAGTTTGCAGGTATCGATTTACAGATGTGAGTGGAAAGAGGCACTGTGAGACCCCGGATCACATAATTTAAGACTTTGACCCAGCTTATACTCAAACTAGTACTACTTGATGCTGTGTTCAACAAACTAATCAATCAGTCACCATATTTTCAGTGGCAGGATGTCCATGCAAATCAACAAAACTTCATGTATTTCCTCAAATAAATGCACAGGCAATTATTTAAAAATTTCAACCAAAAGAGAGGGGGGGGGGGGGTTGCTGACTGGAAGGAGGATGCTTAATCAAGGGAGGGGGGGCATCTATTTAGAAACTATTAACCTGTACTGATTCAGCTATGGTTGAAGCTTAAAAAGTCACATGCAAAGTAGTAACAAAAACAGGTTTTCTTGTATAATAATAATACTACTAATAATAATAATAAAAAAAAAAAAAATAATAATAATAGTAATAATAAATTATCAAGTTATAGTGCACCTTTTAACATGTAATGATCAAAGGTGCATTACACTAAGTCTTGTAACCCACCCATCCCACCCCAGGGGAGGATATCCATCATCCAGTGATCTCATGTGCAACAGTATCCATACTGTTAATGAAAGAGAGGGAGAGGGGGGTGCTGGTTTGATATATTGGCCCAGGAGGTGGGCGCTTACTTGAGGTGGAACACTTATTAAGAGCATGGGTGCTTTTTCAGGTAAGGAAATATGGTATATATGTGTTGATTAATTCCAAACCACAAACTGAAACAGTAAGAAATTATAACAGTTAACTTATATTAAGGTTCACTCACCTCATATGATAAATTAAATGTACCCCAATGAATTCCAATAGAAGAGTTAGCTTTGACATCTTGGTGAATCTGTACAGCTTCCTGTGGGTTAACATGCTGGAAAGACATCAATCCCCTGTTAAACAACAAAAGAAGAATCTGTGCTGTGAGCATTTACCAACCCCCAAAGGTATCTGCACACGTCATTTCTATCATGTATCCCTCCATAACACCATCATTGTGCTGGAGTGAAAGAAAATCTCACTGATTCAATTCTCAGCACAATACGGGTTTCCAGTGAGTCCTTACTAACTCCTAGTGGTTTTATCCCTGATGAGGTGTTCTATGACCAAAGAATAGATCTCACCATGGTAATATAGTCTGATGACAGTGTCCATTTTTTCCCCTTTAGGTGGTTTTACACCATACCTTGGTTCATATGCTCCAATAGGGATAGCTGCCAGATCAAATGGACCATATTGCTTGCCTATTTGTTTAAAGATGTGACAGTAACCAGAGTCACCAGCAAAGAAAAATCTGTGTTGTTGACCAATAATTGACCAACTCCCCCAAAGAACCTCATTTGTATCATTTATTCCTCTGCGACACCAGTGTTGTGCTGGAGTAAAAGCGAACTTTACTGCCTTTTTATCTTCAGTGAATGTTGGGTGAGACCGTTCATCCCACCATTCTAGTTCAAAAACATTTTTACATCCACAATTTTTCATCCATTGGTGAAGTCCCATAGGCACGTACCAGTAGAGTTTACTGCCAAACCTCTTGTTAAGTTCACAAACTGAGTTGTAATCTAGGTGATCATAGTGATTATGGCTAATACACACAGCATCGATTTCAGGAAGTTCATCTACAGTACAAGGAACAGGACGATATCTTTTGACTCCAAATCCTTGCACAGCACCACAGTAATCGCTAAATACTGGATCTGTAATGATGGTGAGCCCTTCCATTTGGACTAAAACAGTTGCATGACCGATCCAAGTAAGCTGAATGTTATTGAATGCAGGAGATTTTAATCTTGCCTTGTCGGGTTTGAGAACTGGGAGAGTCCTGTTCAGTTTCTAGATAATGATAAAAATCAGTAACTTTCGTTAAACCAACAGAAAATCCATTCTGTTCAATCTTAAGCCTGTTGAGTGATCAGCATCAAACTTATCCTAATGCAACATTATCACAAGTAAAGGTCTGTAATAGAAGAATGTTCACAAGTCATTGAACTGTGATGAGCCATGTACATGTATCACTGCAAGGTCGAAAATCTCTGCATTATTAGTTGACAAAAAAAAAATACAGAGGAAATGATCATCTGCCCCATACTACAATAATATTGTAAAACAAAGACATAGTCCCAAAGGCAATCTGTCATTTTGACCATTGTTTTCAATATCCAAGAGCTGTATGTGTAATGAAGTATAGGCCTGTACAGAAACCTTAGCCTCGACTGTCATGAAAAGCAATATGTTAAAAAACAGGTTTATCTTTGCTTAAGTTTCAAAATTTAACATTTCAACATAATGATACTTAACATGTAACAAACCTTATCATCAAACTGGAAAAAATCTTTCAGTCCTCCCCCTGGTACACTGCTATTATTGGGTGACCCTAAAAACCATCGAGCAGCAACAAGCATCGAGGGCAATTGTGCAGACCCTCTCCATGGAAGAACAAATCTTCCATTCACTTTCTTGGCTCTAGGAAACTTTTTGCTATCATAGAAATGCTCTGCATCTTCTCTTTCTGTTGATGTTGCTGTGGTCTGTTGTCTGGAAAATCAAGTTGTTGTTAGACTAACTTGTTACAGGGCTGCGACCTGGAAAAGCTTGGATGACACAGGACAATCATCGACATGGACAATTTGTTAACTGCATCCCATGTGCTCTCTGGATCGGAGGCTCCAAAGAATTGGGCTTCCTAGATTTCTGAGACACAATACTCACAGATCGGAATGCATACACAAGTAACTGCCTTTGCCTTGCCGGCTTTCGTCACTGTTGCAAAGGATCAACAGGTTGTCTCATGTCAAACAAGTTTATCAAAAAAAATACGAACAATTTAAATACAGGTGTTTGTACGCTACCTCCCTTGGTGAGAGATTTCCCCAGCGCTCTTGATAACCGTAGAGCGAATCAAATCTGTATTGTGACGGTGTAAGAAACGTCTTCTAATGAGCCTCCGCAGCATCCTATCGTAACGTCAGCCGATTCAATTTATGAAATGAAGCTTCGTAAATTTGCTCTCTCCGTCTGCCATCTTGAAAGAGGTCCTTCAAAGGGCCTGGAATCGAAAAATTTAACACAGGCGCGTTCCCAGATTCCAAACGGTAAAAACGCGGCTGCCGCGAGAGAGGAGAAAGGGATACTTTTGAAATGGTCGAGTCCAGGTTAAAATTCGATGCGTCACTGGCTTCCCCCCTGGGGCCCACCCCAGAGGACCTTGGGGATTTGTTCAAATGCCCATTCGAATATCCTCAAATCCCCCTGGGTATGGGACATAGGGACTCTGACAAATCCCTTCCCTGCTGGGTGCAATACTAAGGACCAATGTTCCTCAGTTACGCACAAATGTACGAACCAGCTATTTGCTTTGCTTAGGCCCTTTTGCTCATGAGAAAAAAAACTATAGCTTGCTCATTTTCATTAGGTTTGGCATGAGTGAAATTCGACGTTCAAAACGGGCCTTAGACCCTCCTTTTTAAAAAGTTTGTTTTATTTCAGCGCTGTTTACTCCACTTGACCAAATAGTTGCATGTATTGCATAAACCTTTCTAAACTTTCTTTAAAGGTTTTGGGGAAATGGTCTATAGAGTATACCGCTGACCAGCAAATCCTCAGGGTCTGCCCCCTGGGGTGCAACCTCTTTGAACAAATGTGATAATTTCCACCACACCCTTTGGCAACAGATATCTGACAATCTTGACAAATGCTCCTGGGTTCCCATGGGTGCCCAAGGGGGTGGGTCCCAGGGGCAAGCCATTGATTGATGTTTCATTATCTTCAGTGCTAGCATTTAAAGCACAATTTAATTTATCTTTTTGTGATCTCAATAAAAAAAAAATGCATACATCAATCTACAGAGCTGGAGTGAGTAAGACACTTAAATTAATAAATTTCACCTCACATTACAGGGCTAAATAAATATAAAATACATTTAATTTAGTATATAAAATTTAAGGAAAAAATATCTTATTCAAAACTTTCAACCAATATAAATACCTGATGAAGAATTGTTTCATTTTGAATGCAAAAATGTTGTCTCTCTTTCCAGGTTATCTAACATAATTATAAAACCGTTCTAACAACTGATTTCAAACAATTAGAATTTGTGATAGTAAATAAGCTCTTAAAAAGGAAATCAAAACTTTTTCAAATTCTCAAATATTTGTTTTGTCTCAAATAATATTTTTCCTACACTATGCACAAAGCTTAACCCTCAATAAATCTACAACAGTCAACCTTTAAACAGATGCAAAATAATTTACAATTTTTTAAACTTGACTTTTCACAATAAAGAGAGATATCTATGACATATTATTATTATTATTATTATCATTATTAGGAGCATTTTAGCATTGGTTTTCACTTAGTCTGGGTTTTGCCATACAGACCCTTTCCATGGAAACAGCCATAAACCATGTACTTTTGTTATCAAGAAGCCAGCAAATTAAAATTAAACAAGTTTGGTTGGAGTGCCATACAATAAACTGCTCAATTACCTCACTTGATTGAGCTGTACAGGGGAATAATGACCCTTTTGCATTTTCGTATGGACATCATTGCATTTATTGGTCCATACTGTCATGATCTCAGGCAAATCTTCCCCAAAAACTTTATTTTTTTCACCCCAAAATATACAAGAAAGAAAGATTTATAATAATAGTAAAGACAATGATAGGGGCGCTGGCTGCCTGAAATAACCTAAGAGTTAAAAATGAAAGGAAGCCAGTTAAAAGAAAAGATGTTTAAATGTTTAGGTCAGGGACACAAAAACAAAGAAACACAGAAACGCACACAAAGATAAACTACCAGTATATTAAAGAGACTAAAATTCCTACATTGCAAAACAGTATTATTTCTATTTTAAAGTTACATAGACAATACAGATGTCTAGTAACCTTTGATAAATTGCTGCTTCACTTTCTTTTTAAACAAAGACAATGAAGATAATTTTATATCTTCATCAATGGAATTCCCAGTATACTAGCCCTCGCACTTGATAAGTAAGAATTATTATTTTTTTGGTAAACATAGCTCATATTTTTAATGTGAGGATTCAAAGACAACAGCACTGCGTCTTTCTTGAGCCCTTTTTGTATCTTCACTAGTGATAACTTTGGTCTCTCCATGTTTTATGGTGTGAAATTCTGTTTGTGGAATTCCTTTGCTGTCCAGTGTCTCACTTAGTTCTTTTGGTGGGGCAAGATAATGCTGCAAAAACAAAGAAATAAAATTAATGTGGTCATGCATTGAAATTTCAATTCTGTTAATCTCCTCCTATGATACTTGTCATCAACAAACCATCATTGCTGGTACAGCCTAAATGATAATAAATAAATAATAATAACTTAGCAATGGACATTCCACTGGGTGGCTCTTCTTGTCTACTGTTTCCAGATCGAATTGGAATTTGGAATGTTGGTTTTTGCGGAGGAGGAAAACCGGAGGACCCGGAGAAAAACCCTCGGAGCGAGGACGAGAACCAACAACAAACTTAACCCACATGTGACGCCATGTCCGGGAATCAAACCCGGGCCACAGTGCTGGGAGGCAAGTGCTGTCACCACTGCGCCATCCCTGCTCCCCATTCTGCCTATTCTTTACAATAGCAAGAAAAAGCCAAAATTTGTCAGATAAAGATCGGAGACATGCGCAATCGATTTCGTTTTTTATATCCAGGGCGCTTGTGATGACGTCACATAAAATACATGTGGAAATATCAATTGATTTCAAGCAATAGCTGTGTACAGCTGTCCTGCTCTGCAAGAAATTGAGGATACAATAAACAACACACTGGAAATACATCTACTAATTTAAAAAGTTTCCCCAGTCTCTTAAACCGAGTTCTGGCATTTGTTACGTTCTTTTCTTAACTCAAGCAAAAAATTTTGGGGCTCTGTTGTTGTTTTACAAAAGCCCTTTAAAACTAAACTGGTTGGAAAAAATCGTAATTCTCTTTTAAAAAGCCACACCAACCCCTATTATACCATTTATTTCAAATTGTACTATCAGTTTCACATTGAAACTTCTAGTTTTATGTATCACCATCTCAAAGTAGTTAAGGGGTAAGGTGCCTATGGTGACATCTTCATTTGTGCATAGTGGGCCACTGACTGCATTTTACTAATTAGCTTATCTCAGTTTCTGCAACCCCAAGTAACTACAGGGCCTGTGCCCTTTTTCAGAAACAAACTTTCAAGGATTTTTCCACAACCGTCCAGGACTCAGACTGACTTTTGTAGGACTTTCAAATTTCATTGTAGACCCTTTCATTCCCAAGATTTCAAAATCAGTTCTCCTTTCAGTCTACATTACATTTCTTAAGATATAAATTCTGAAAACTTTATTGCTTGGGTTTAGCAGATTTTTAGGACTTTCCCGTCCTGCAAAATGTCAAAATGAAATTCCAGGGCTTTCCAGGTTTTCCAGGACCTATAGGAACCCCATAATAAGGAGTGGTGCTCCTGAATCAGAATAGGATATGATCTATTATTAAAAACTGGATCATTGGATAATACAATTCAAGACTTTTATTGGCTTAGCCCTTATGGTATATGAGCCAATATACCATAATCTACAAATATGGTAAGCGTACGCATCGGCTTAAAATCAAATGGGAGCTAAAAAATCCCGTTTCTTCTTACCAAATAATAATTTCTTGGGGGAGTTCTTAATAAAACAATTATACCACTCGCACTTGTTGGATGTGAGATGATTATAGCCAACTTGGCGCTATACGGAAGCCGAAAAGGGACAACCCAAAAATATTTTTCAAATCCCACAAAATATTTCAAATCGCAATATTTATTTTAAACTCACTGTTGAAAAGTTTGACAAATCCAAAGATATTTTGCAACTCCAAAAAATATTTAGAAATCAAAAAAAATTTTTTCAAAATCCGAAAATATTTTGCAAATCCAAAAAAATATTTTGAAATCCAAAAAAGTTTTTTCAAAATCCAAAAATATTTTGCAAATCCAAAAAAGTATTTTGTCATGTGCTATTTGCGCCAGCAGTCACCCAGCGTTTTCTTGCCATATCCCGCATCATCCTGCATACAAAATGGCGAAGGAATGAGGATAGAACATGTTCTGTCATAAATGTGGAAGAGAATGTGGGAACAATGAAACATTCTGCCGTTGTTGTGGAACACTAAAATGGCGTGAAGAGGAAAGTGTGATGTCCAGCTCGGGAGACGAAAGATTGGCTATAGAACATTACTTTAATAAGGGATTTCGTTACAAGACCATTGTTCACTTTCTGGCAGAATACCATGGGATTTCAATGAATGTGAGGACTTTGAAGAGAAGGTTACGTCACTATGGGTTACAAACAAAGAAACCACCTTCATTCAGAACACACTGTTCGGGAAATAGTTAGACGAGAAATTGTTGTAAAATGGGGTTGACAGGCCTACACGACTCCCCAGTGCGTGTTTAGAGTAGCCTATTCAAAGTTTGGCCCCATTGAGTATGTCTTTGGGCGACCGTCCTCTTTTGTAAGATACGAGAAATGGATTTTTGTATATTTCGTTGAGTAGTGGTTGTGTTTCCATTAAATACCAGTGTCTCATGAGAATTTGCTTTAGGTTTGGCACTGATGGTTGGTATTGTGTAACACAAAAGGCAAGATTCGTTGGTTAGTCTTTTGTCTCTGTTGAAGAGCTAATTTCCTGTTTTTTAATTCACTTCTGAGAGGGTTGTGCTAATAAGGTCCTCTCGGTAGCCTCTCTTTAGCAAATGCGCTTCATTTGTAATTTTCTCCTCAAATATTGTTTGAGAGGAGTTTGTTCTTAGAAGTCTAAGGGTCTCCCCTTTTATGAAGTCTCTTTTAATGCCTTGTGGGTGACAGGAACTATAGTGTGTATACAGAAATGTCTCAGTTTGTTTAAAATGAGTACGCACATCAGGGATTGCGTCTTTTTTGAATCATTCGCCTTTGTAGATGTACAGCTATTTTTTTCACTGTCTTGATCGTTAAGTTGTCTTGATTGCTTTCAGCTTGCACCACGCGCATTGATTCGATTGTACTACAGTTCTTAGTCTTCCCATTTAACACAAAATTTTTTTGGATTTCAAAATATTTTTTTGGATTTGCAAAATATTTTCGGATTTTGAAAACAATTTTTGGATTTCAAAATATTTTTTTGGATTCGCAAAATATTTTCAGATTTTGAAAAATTTTTTTTGGATTTCAAAATATTTTTTTGGATTTGCAAAATATTTTCGGATTTTGAAAAAAATTTTTTGGATTTCTAAATATTTTTTTGGATTTGCAAAATATCTTTGGATTTGTCAAACTTTTCGACAGTGAGTTTAAAATAAATATCGCGATTTGAAATATTTTTCGGGATTTGAAAAATATTTTTGGATTGTCCCTTTTCAGCTTCCGTCGCGCTACGCACCTCATTGGCTATCTATCATCTCATATCCAATGCGCGCTCGTGGAATAATTGCTATTAAGTATACGACAAGTTACCCCTCTCTCCCCCATCTCCCTCCCCCCCAGAATTTGAATGGCTTCCATAATGGTTTATCAGTTCCAACATACACTCCTATGTGAAGAAAACTGATGGAAGTATACAGTATCTTAATTGTCTGAAAATAAAATATAGTGACCTAACTGGGTCTCAACCCCGCACTGCTGATCTGGTAGCCAGTGGGCCAATCAATGACCACTGCAACTTCCTGTCTCAGACAAGGAAGAAAATTCATTTGAAATCCAGAGGATACTGACCTCGTATGACAGATTAAAGGTTCCCCAATGAATACCAAGTGAGAAGTTTGATTGGACATCTTCGTGTATCTCTACTGCTGCTTGAGGATCAACATGTTGGAACTGCATAAACCCTCTTTTAAGAAAGTAAAATTAAACGTTTAACTTTCAACATTAATAATCAGGCAAAACTTAGTAGATAAGATTATTCAGAACAAACAATTCAGTACTGTAAGTCAAGTGTCACTGGTGATAATTTAATTTAATAATAAGTTCTTATATAGCACATTAAAAACACTGATTTTTTAGAATCTTTACAAAAGGGCTTTTCTTAGAATGATTCCCATAAATTAATGTGAGCAGTGTTATTTTCCATGTCCCCTCAGCTGTTTAAGACCTGAACCAAAAGTTTGACACAAGCCACACTGCAGAGGTATGTCACACTTATAAAGGTTTCTCACTTACCAACACCAATGTAGATTAACATATGCATCAAGATTGCAGAAAAAATTAAAAAAAAACTGCACTGCAGAAGCCCAAGGTAAGAGGACATAGTGTGCTATAGTGAGCACCGGTTTTGCCCTTCCTCAAGATAAATAAGCATTTTGAAGGTTTTCTTCCATACCTTGGGGCATATGCTCCAATAGGTATGGCTGCCAGATCAAATGGACCATAACGCTTGCCTATTTGTTTAAAGATGCGACAGTAACCTGTGTCACCAGCAAAGAAAAATCTGTGTTGTGGACCAAGGATTGACCAGCTTCCCCAAAGAACCTTGTTGTTGTCGTTTATTCCTCTGCGACACCAATGTTGTGCTGGAGTAAAAGCAAACTTCACTGCTTTGTCCTGATCAGTGAATTTTGGATGAGAGTGTTCGTCCCACCACTGAAGTTCAACAACATTTTTACAGCCACAGTCTGACATCCATTTATGAAGCCCCATTGGCACATACCAATGGATTTTATTGCCAAACCTCTTGTTGAGATCACAGACAGTTGTGTGATCAAGATGATCGTAATGGTTATGGCTGATACAAACTGCATCAATGTCTGGAAGCTCATCAACAGTGCAAGGGAGGGGACGATATCGTTTTACCCCAATCATACGGGCCATTCCACAGTAGCTGTTAAAGACTGGGTCTGTGAGAATATTGAGGCCATCCATCTGTACCAGGACAGTGGCATGACCAATCCAGGTGACCTGCACATCATTGGGTGGAGGAGAATCTAAAGCAGCTCTGTCTGGAGTCAGAACTGGGAGATTTGTGTTTAATTCCTAAAAGGAATAGGGCAAATTATGTCTTAAACATGGCATTTAGAGGCAAGGTAGGACGGTGAGTTTGATCTTAAGCCACTACCTTCTCTCATCCAGAGCTCGAGAGAGGCAAAAAAAAGAGAAAAAGAGACGTAAAGTTGCAAAGATGCAATTCAGTTTTTTAACTGCAATGTTTTTCTTAATAAATACAGTCTTTTTCTTTCTTTTCTAACTTTTTTTTCTTTTCGACACTAATGGTAACCGGCTAGCCACAGATTGGTAGGAATTCAGTTTTGGCTAGTGGTTTTTGGTTTCCACCGCCCAGTTTGGCTAGCAAACAAACCAAAATTGTTGTAACATCTAAGTTATCACCAGCCACTATAGGTTAGTGAGTTGGAAAGTTAGCGTTGAGCTTTGTCATCAGTGACTGTTTCAGTCATCTAACAATTGTCTCTAGAGAAAAAATTAGCTTCAAGTGAAAAGAGCGAGAAAATTCACCTCATTGTCATAATTATACAAGCCTGAAACCAAGAAACCTGGTAAACCACTTCTATTTGTTGAAGTCATGAACCATTTCAGTGCAGTAAGTCCTGACGGATTTGTTCCTCCCCAAGGTAGTTTAAAAATTCCATTTTCTCTTATAGCTTTAGGGTAGTCGGTATTTTCTGCAATCTTGTCATCTTGTTTTTCTAACCGTGAGCCCATATTTTGAAGCTGTTCAAACGAGAAATAAAAATTAACTGAGGATGAGCTAGAAACTTTCATGGAGTGAGCACCCCTTCTTCCTTAGAGGGAACCATAAAAAGGCACCTTTTCTGATGTCAGAAGGCAACACACGATCTTATAATAACGATAATTTTAAGATTATAAGTGGTTCACAATACAAAACGTAAGAGATATGTGGCCTGAGACCGTGCATGATTATGTACTAGTAAAAAGAGTTATTGAGCTAGGAGACTGAATATGAAATTATTTCAATGTTGTCCACCAGCTTTGCTGATTATATTTACTCTCTTTGTAAAAACCTGTGAAACCCACTTTTCATGTAAAATCAAAATCAAAAAATGGTTTGAACAGAAAAGACAAGGAAACTAGAGCCAGAGAGATGACTCACATGTTTTTAAAGTTTATAAGAACAAAACACGATGACAAAAAAAATTAATACAAAGTTACCTTTATCGACCGAATTCTACAAAGCTCTGCATCCAAAGATCTACCAAACCAAACCCTGTGTAAATGAAACTGGAAGAGAATTCGACATAGGCGTAGATCCTGCTTCGTTCAACACTTCCGCTTTCCACTTAAGCCCTGTACAGCTGACTCCGAAATCTAATTCTACCTGAGCATGCACTTGAGAAGTAACGTCTCAGCACGCAGATGTTTTTCAAGCATGCTTTGCGCGCATAGTAATCTTCCCGCGCCCTTCACGCCAATGTTTTTCCTGTTTTCGAGGCAGGAATATCCTGGTGTAGCAGGGGTTTAGAAGTTACTGTTTAAATGTTTGGAGAATTCCAATATTTTTACTATGGTTCTGGTAGAAATGTGAGATATTTCCATCGTGAAATTGTTATGCGGATCGGGAAGGCGAATTCATCTACAATAAGTTACAGGCTTCTCGCCAATGAAAATGATTTTATTGGCTGATATTTCGATTATTTTTGGTAACTTCCATCAACTTCCGCATCACGTTTTCTCTTAATTTGGCTTAATTGAGGTCAATTCATGAGCTCCCCAGCACGTAAGGCAAAATTTTGCAGATCTCTTAGTTCTATGTAAATTTTCCAGTTTTCACTTTTTTGATGATACATGTCTATTACAATAGGAATCTTGCACATATCTTAACCATTTAACTTCCATGAGTGACCAAGAAAGATTTCTCCTTACAACATCGAGCACACAAGTGATGAGTATAAAGAAAATTATTAAAAACTGGATCATTGGATAATGCAATTCAAGACTTTTTATTGGCTTAGCCATTATGGCATATGAGCCAATATACCAAAATCTGATATCTTTACATTGTAACATCCGGTTTCTTCTTACAAAATAAAGTCAAGAAGATTTGCCCAATGTCTTGGGGGCGTTTTTTTTTATAATAAAACAATCATTCCACTCGCACTTGTTGGATATGAGATGATTATAGCCAACTTGGTGCCACGTGCCTTGTTGGCTATCTATCACCTCATATCCAACGCTCTCTCGTGGAATAATTGTTAAATATCAATTTGGGGATAATTACTTGATCTAATAACAAATTCTCCAAAATAAAATGATGAGAATTGTATAGCAGATAGTAAGGAGAATTACTGATGAGATATTGGGTGAGAAAGGGTTAAACATAATTAGAATGGTGAGCAAGGTAGAAAAAATGAATACTTTTTCTGTTTCTCCCCCCCCCCCCCCCAATGGCCTTCAACCATGTTTCAGAGCCAGCTCTTCTGTACATCAGAATAAAGGCTTATAGTTTCTAAAGAAACTGTTTGGGGCTGCGTTGGTGGGGGTAACGAAATAATTTGGATATATCAACATAGTTGAAATGGTAAATTGGCCACCATAACGATTACAAAAGCTGATGTTTCGAGCGTTTGCCCTTCGTCGGAGCGAAGGACGAAGAAGAGCATAGAAGAGCGAAGGAGCGAATTTTGCTCCGATGAAGAGCTAACGCTCGAAACGTCAGCTTTTGTAATCGTTACGGTGGCCAATTTACCATTTCAACTTTGTTGATATATCCAAATTACTTCTGTACATCAATCTATTTATTAGATAACACACATTCATCTGTAATGCATGAAATAAGATCTTCATTCTGATTTAATAGTAAGTACATTTTGAATACAAATTTACAGAAATTTTTTTCTTGGACCTTTAGGTGCCAAAATAAAATGATTAAATCACAATTCAGTAATAGTTAATGTTTGTTTTATTGTTAATTTAAAAGCCTTAGGACTTCAGGTTAAATTAATTTCAAACTAGCTAGTTTTGCATTTCCTCTGTTTATAAAAATGGCTCTGGTACTGTACCTGGAAAAATTTTAATTAATCTGCCTTTTCTTTCTGTGCCAATTTTTGAAATGTTATTTATAATGGTAAATAAAATAAATAAAAAACTAAATATACCTCTAACAAAGGATAAAACAAAACAAACTAATTTTAAATCATTCTGACCTAAAATTCATTTTAAATATCAAAATGTCTCTTAAGATAGATTTTTGTTTAGGTCTTAACCAGAGATTCCAACCCTCCATTTTTAAGCAGACAGCTCCCAATACTACATGTATATTCACATTGAAGTGGTTGTTATTCTTCATTCACTTTATGACTCTGGTTTCTCCATGTTTCATGATAAAGAAGCTGTCTTCTGGTATTTCTTTTGCCTTGAGTGCTTCACTAAGATCCTTTGGTGGATCCATGTAATGCTACAAAGTAAGTGAAAGAAAATTATGTTTTCAAATAACTGCCATCATATCAATGACAAATTAAATTATAATTAACCAACAATAATTGTTACAACATTAAGTACTGCAAAGCTCTCAAGTAGAACTGATAATATGCATGTCACATAGCTTACACATTCGACCTTTCTAAGGTAGGGAGACATCAAACCATGATGGCCTCTTTACAGTTCTTTTTAAACAGGTAAGACAGGTCTTAACAAGATGAATGACTGTATAGGAGTTGAAGGGGAAAGTTTCAAATTAGATCTCTGCAGGCAGGAGGTTTACGATGATCCATCAATACCTCTTTTCCGGTAGGAAATGTTCCCCAGTGAATTCCTAACGAACAGCGAGATTGAACATCTTCATGAATACAAACAGCTTCTTTTGGATCAACATGTGCAAATTGTGCAAACCATCTGTGAAAAAGTTTTACAAAATTGTGAAAAAAATATCAAGAAATTAGCATGAGAACTGACAGTTGAAAGTTATAAACAACAGCAAATAACAAAATGACTGGGAAATGGGATCTGGACAAAATTTGGAATGTGAGATGGAATTTACGCCCCTTCTCCTTCTTTTTCAGAATATCTTCCAATGCCCTCATTTTCAGAGAGAGACAATGTGAATAGAGAAGTCTTCCCTAAGAGTATTAACAAATAGATTTTCTCAACCTGGGCTTATAGGCACCAATTGGTATCGCTGCAAAGTCAAATGGTCCAAAGTGTTTTCCAATCTGCTTGAATCCTTTACAGTAACCAGTATCCCCAGCAAAGAAAAACCTATGCCTAGGCCCTATGATGGTCCAACTTCCCCATAACACTTGGTTTTTATCTGTTGCTGAGCGACGACACCAGTGTTGAGTTGGAGTGAAGACAAACTTTACAGTTCTGTGGCTTTGAATGTCAGTATCAGTTTTCTTTGAAAGCTCTGACTCCTCCCACCATTCAAGTTCCACGGCATTTTTACAGCCACTGCTCGCCATCCACGATTTTAGCCCCATGGGAACGAACCACTGTAGTTGATCTCCAAACCTCTGATGAAGTTCCTTGACAGTTTTTAAATCTAGATGGTCGTAGTGGTCATGACTAATGCAGACTGCATCAATTCTGGGAAGTTCATTTACTGTACAGGGAGCAGGTCTGTAACGCGTCATGCTGAACATTTGTGTGGGTCCACAGTAGCTGTTGAGGATGGGGTCAGCTAAAATATTGAAACCATCCATTTGGACAAGAACGCTGGCATGTCCAAGCCAAGTCACTTGAATGTTATCTGAGGGAGGTGATGATAGAACTGCACTGTCGAGGGTCAGTACAGGAAGGTTTTTCTCCAGTTCCTGTTCAAAACATTTTCAAATTAAACACAAAATGAATGATAATATTAACAATAAAAAAGACGATGTAATCGTGATAATAAAAATAATTTTCAATATTCTGATGAGGGAAAAAGACTCTAATTCTACTGTACTCTAGAACAGAGCAATCCCAAAAGAAATCTATGGTTTTGTCTTAACCAATTATTGTATTCATAATGAACAATGGGGTTATACGGGAATGGTGGTGATAAGGAATGTGATCAGTCACTGTGGTGAGCAAATGCAAGCTTTGACTTAAATTACGTAATTGAAATTATTCATGTCAAACTCACTGTACAATTATTTCATCCCACTTCTACAAAACAAGTTGATGTTTTTAACATATCCATATCTGTAGCAATGGAAGTTTAGGACAACTATCGATGAACGGAAATTATTGTTTTCAAATAATACCTCAGTGTTGAAACGAAACAGTTCTCTCCAACTTCCTCGAATTCCTCGTTCATTTTTCTCAGTTAACTTCCATGTTAGAACCTCAAACAATGATGGCATATGGGCGGTACCCCAAGGATCGACATAACGACCATTTACTCGTATTGCTCTTTGCAAGGTTTCTGATTGTTTTTCCTGTCCACCTTTGTTGTCAAAGACTTGATCGAAACTGTCCTTCCTCTTCGCCATGTTTACTTCGCATAACCGCGCGAGAGCTGAGGCTGAACAGTCAACAGTAAGGATATTACTTCGGCCAGCTTCGCCTATGATCGGCTTTTTCCGGGATTTTCTTCGAGTCATGTGCGCGTCTGGTTCGAGCAGGAGAGGTATCTGCAGAGGCGTGAAGGGAGGAATCTAATCCGATTAATCCATTTGTAATTATTGCTAAACATCTGCAAGACCCTGCCACATAGTAAATACTAACATTTTCAACAAGATGCCGACATGGCTTTTAGTGTTGTGCTCTTTAATCTTTGGCACATGTCAAGGGATGTTGTTCAATGTTACTCGTAACATATTAAAATCGGGACAGGATTTCTTCACAAATCTTGACCCCTCGGCAAAATGCCCCAACGAGCAATCAAATCTTGATGCCGGAAAACCTTGGTGCACGGAAAGGAAAGCCGAATGCAGTACTCAAGGCTGTTGTGTCTGTAAATGCCAGTATTCTGCTGCAACCTTTCGGATGGAAATAAATCCATACAACGCAAGTTGTGTTGGAAACAGAAACATTCGTACTTTTGCAGGTAGGCTCAAGATTGACAATTTATCAAAAGTAGACATCTGTTTAGACATTTCTTAGGATGAACCAGTGAGAATACTTTAAAATAAGCCGATTTTTATCCACCGATAATAAATACTCATAATTATTTTCTAAATTTAAGACATTTGGAAGAAATTTGTGGCCTCGCTCCGAGATTGAGTTTGTTAAATTAGAATTATCTGTGCTTTTGAATTAACTCAGGTAATCAAATCAATAATACTTCGTGAAAATTATGAAAATTTCACTGTATTCACCAGTTAGTCTCCCTCGCAGTCGTTTTTTCGGATGTCACGCAACGCTCCCACAAAAAGTTCTTTTTGGGGGAGCGTTGCGTGACATCCGAAAAAAACGGCTGCAAGGGAGACTATTCACCAACGTGATCAGTGTTGATTGGATACCATTACTAAATATGACGATAAGATTTATTTTCCGGAGTCAATATAATATATAGCTTATAAAGGGAAGTTGAAGCAACATTACCTTAATGGAATAGGTATAGTATAATGCAAACTTGACACTGGAATGAAAAAAAAAAAAAAGAAAAAAAAAAAAAAAAAACTAGTTGGGGTCATTCATGTAATAGGATCGACTAATTATCATCTATTGCAACATGTGATTGTTGTAAGACAACTTCAGTGTAAGACGGCCAAAACAGTCGACGTAAGAACAAAAGATCCGAGGGAAGATTTACAAGTTTATTACACAGCAAATAAATGCAACGGTACAATAAAAAAATGGGAATGAGTGACACTAAACAATAAAAAAGAAAACAAAGCTCCAATGAGCTAAATGATGTAACAAGATTAAAATGAATTAGGAAAAGTACTTAACAGTAAAGGATAACCTACAGACAGAAATAATTCAGTAAAGAAAAGAAACAAACAAAGTACTTGAAAACAGGAAATTGTGTGACAGAAACTATCAAAAATAGTGATTGCTACTGTAGTGTATT